>NC_066314.1:1255065-1482577 GCF_022539315.1 Serinus canaria | reverse complement strand
CATGCAACATCCAATGCTGAACATCCAACAGCCATGCTGAGTCCATCCAATAGCCATGCTGAACCATCCCTGATCCTGAACCCATCCAACAGCCATGCTGAACCCATCCCTGATCCTGAATCCATCCCTGATCCAGAACCCATCCAACAGCCATGCTGAACCATCCAACATCCATGGTGAATCCATCCAACATCCATGCTGAGTCCATCCCTGATGCTGAATCCATCCAACATCCATGCTGAGTCCATCCAACAGCCATGCTGAATCCATCCCTGATGCTGAACCCATGCCTGATGCTGAATCCATCCAACATCCACCTGAACCCATCCAACATCGATGCTGAACCCATCCAACATCCATGCTGAATCCATCCAACAGCCATGCTGAGTCCATCCAACATCCATGCTGAATCCATCTCTGATGCTGAATCCATCCCTGATCCTGAACCCATCCAACATCCATGCTGAATCCATCCAACAGCCATGCTGAATCCATCCCTGATCCTGAACCCATCCAACAGCCATGCTGAACCCATACCTGATCCTGAATCCATCCCTGATTCACTCCCCAAAACAAAAATTAAAATTAAAAAATTGCTATTTATTTATGGCTTTATTAAAAAGGTAATTTCTGAATTTCCCAAAACCAGGAATTATTTCCCTGGGCACTCTCAGCTGGGAAATGGGGGTGATTTTTTTTCATAGCACGGAATTGTGTCTTTCATTAATTTTGTGGATTCAGTTGAGGTGTGGAAGCAGCGGGGCTCCTGATAATATTGTCTGTGTTGTGGGGCTGGGGAATTATTTGGAAGAGGGATTTTTGTGAAATGTTCACAGGGAAATTTGGAGCAAAAACCAGTTCAGAGTTGGGGTTGTTTTATTAAAATGAGGTTAAGTCACAATTATTTGATTTGCAAGTGGATTTAAAGAACTTAACGAGGAAAAAAAGAGAGAAGAATTCTTGAGAGCCAGCTGAAGGGGTCAGAAGTGAGTGAAGATTTTCACAAGACAAAACTCCTGAATTAACGTTTGTCCTGTCTGGGATTTGGGACACTCAGAATCCATCCCCAGGGATTTTTATGGAAAACGGGGAGAGAAAAGAGAGGAAAAGGGAAGGGAGATCCTTCATGGTTTCCTTTTTGAAGAACCCCAGATCCTGATGTTTTGAGGATTTGAATCCTTTTGGAGAAGCTCAGATTCTGAGGGAGATTTGAGTCTTTTTGGAGAACCTCAGATTCCGATGGTTTGAGGATTTGAGTCTTTGGAGAACCTTAAATTCTGATTTGAGATCTTGAGTCTTTTTGGAGAACATCAGATTCTGATTTGAGGATTTGAGGTTTTTGGGAGAACCTCAAATTCTGATGGTTTTGGGCATTTGAATCTTTTGGAGAACCTCAGATTCTGATTTAAGTATTTGAGTTTTTGGGAGAACCTGACAGTCTGATGGTTTGAGGATTTGAGTCTTTTTGGAGAACCTCAAATTTTGATGGTTTAAGGACTTCAGTGTTTTTGGAGAGCCTCAATTTCTCATGGTTTGAGATTTTGAGTCTTTTTGGAGAACCTCATTCTCATGAAGATTGGAGTCTTGCCTGGGACCCCAAATCTGGACAGCTGTGAGGATTTGAGCTTTGCTGGGAGACCTCAAATCCCAAATTTCCTCCTCCCCAGCTGCTCCAGGCTCCCACTGCTGCTGGATTTAGGGAAACTTGGATCCGATGGTGGGATCCTCCCCCAGCCAGGCTGAGTCTTTGCTATTTTCTCTCATATTAGAGAAAAACGGTGAGTTGTTACTCAGATTGGATATTCATGGAAAAATTCTTCATGGGAAGGGTTGGGACAGGACAGTGGAGTCCCCACCCCGGGGGGGGAGGTGGCACTTGGGGACATTCATCAGTGGTGGCCTTGGCACTGCTGGGAACGGCTGGATGATCTCAGAGGGCTTTTCCAACCTGAACTATTCCATGATTCCATTCATTTTCCAGCCACCAGGACACGAGACACAAACCCAGGAGCCTTGGAAGAGGATACAGATTTATTTCACGTTATAAAAACCAGCCCAGCCACCCCGGAAGCGGTCGGGCTCCTTCCCTTCTCCAGCCTCTGCTAAAAAATAGGTGCTCCCACCTCTGCCCAAACCAAAACCAAACCAATCAGCAGCCCCAGCCCGGAGGGGAGCCTGGGTTAATTAATTCTGGCTAACGAGGCCCCTCTGCCCACACCTTTCCTGCTCTGCCCTCCAGCAGGAAGGGAATGGCCGCCATTCCTGCGGCTCCATAAATATTCCAAACGCACCCGTCACGCCTGGAAGTTAAAAATGCCCCTGACAGCAACAAACAACCCGAGGTGGTAAAAAACCAATCCAAACCAGGAGTGCCCAAACCCCCCAAACATCCCCGTGTCCCACGGGAACTGGGGACAACACCCAAGGTCCTGGAGAGGAGGAGAGACCCAGAGGATGCACAGGATGTCACAGCTGGGAGCAGCTCTGTGTCAGCTCTGCTCAGCCCCTGGGTCCTCAATCCCTGGATAAAACAATCCCTGGATCCCACAATCCCTGGATCCAACAATCCCTGGATTCAGCAATCCCTGGACCAATCCAGGATCAGCAATCCCTGGCTCCCAATCTGAATCCAATCCTGGATCCACAATCCCGGATCCTAAGTCCTGGATCCACAATCCCTGGATCCAGCAATCCCTGGATCCCACAATCCTGGATCCAGCAATCCTGGATCCACAATCCCGGATCCAACAATCCCTGGCTCCCACAATCCTTGAATCCTAAATCCCTGGATCCCACAATCCCTGGATCCAAATCCCTGGATCCCACAATCCCTGGATCCAACAATCCCTGGATCCTACAATCCCTGGATCCAGCAATCCCTGGATCCCACAATCCCAGGATCCAGCAATCCCTGGATCCCATAATCCCTGGATCCTATAATCCCTGGATCCTATAATCCCTGGATGCTACAATCCCTGGATCCAACAATCCCTGGATCCAACAATCCCTGGATTCAGCAATCCCTGGATCCAACAATCCCAGGATCCAACAATCCCTGGATCCCACAATCCTTGAATCCTAAATCCCTGGATCCCACAATCCCTGGATCCTATAATCCCTGGATCCTATAATCCCTGGATCCAAAATCCCTGGATCCTAAATCCCTGGATCCTACAATCCCTGGATCCAGCAATCCCTGGATCCCACAATCCCTGGATCCCATAATCCCTGGATCCCATAATCCCTGGATCCCATAATCCCTGGATCCCACGACCCCTGGATCTGACAATCCCTGGATAAAACAACCCCTGGATCCCACAATCCCTGGATCCAACACCCACAGAGCCGGAGTCACAGCTCCGTTGTCTCCCTTCAGTGTCTGATCTCTGAAGAACCTCACCAGTTACTCCCTGCTCCCAAAATCCTTCATCCCAAATTTCCATTGGCTTCCCCACCTCCCCAATCCCAGCAGAAGCTCCGTGTGAAGAGCCTGGAAGAGGAAAATCAGGGATAAAGGTTTGGCCTCTCTCTGAGTCCCTCCTGGAGCCACCACAAACAGCTGGAACAACATCTGAGCTCCACCAGGTCAGCCTCCCCATCCACCACATCCCTGGGAAAATCCCATGGCACCTCAAATTCAGCTTTTTCAGGCTCAGGAAAAACGGGAACTGGGAAAAAAAAATTCCTTCAGGACATCAGGATGGAGCTGCAGGTCGTGGCGGGAGCACGCTGGCTCTGTGCGGGATGGAATTCCCTTTCCCACACTGGGATTTGGGGCTGGGGCTGAACCAGTGCTGCCAGCACAGCATGGATGGAGCCTTCCCCTCCTCCCAGCAAGGATGGGGCCATGGAAAGCTGGGAATTATCCCAGACAGCTGATAAAAACAGAGGGAGTGAGGTTTGGAAAGGTGACCTCGGCTCAGGGAATGCCTGGCAGGGAGGTGCTGCCTTTCCATCACTTTGGGGATTTTTTTCCCATCGTTTTCCCTTTGCTGTTAAAGCCCCTCATCCCTCCTGGATGCCCCAATTGTCCCAGCTGAGCAGGGAACAAGGGGTTGCTCCAGGAAAACTGCAGGGAAGCTCCAGGAACAGCAGCCAGGGGTGACACTGAGGGACAGGGAGCCACGAAAGCCACGAGGAAGCTGATCCCAAGGGATGGGAGGAGAACTGGGAGAGGAAACCCAGGATGCACTGGGCAGACTGGAAGCTCCAGCTGGGGCTGTATCCCACATCCTCCCAGCACAGGGATCAGGGATTCCCACTGGAATGGGGCTCAGCCATCAGCTCCAGACACCGGGACGATTAAAGGACGGCACCAAAGTGGCTCAGGGTCCAGCTGATCCAAGCCAACAGCATGGAAGCTGGGCTCCCAACAAAGCTCTGGATCAGCTTCTCCTTAAAAAGGGTTATTCCAATGGAAGGAAAAAAAAAGAAGGGAAAAATTGGAAGCAAAAGGGGTCACTTAAAATAACGCCAACTCACAACAAATGCCCAGACTGTTCCTCCATGATCCTTTCCCCAAGTTCCCAGTGGAGGCTCCCCATTCTCCCAGGAGCTTGGCACAGCCAACACCTCCCCTGTTACAAACCCCCCCCCGGGGGGGCTCCCTGCGGCTCTGCCCTGGAAAACACCACCAAGATCCCTGCGGGAAATGCCCGGATTCCCTGGCATTCACTGCTCCTTGGGCCGGCCCCGGCCGCGGAGGAGGGACCCCAGGCTGTGCCAGAGCTCCGTGTAGAGCAGCGTGCCCACGAAGACAAAGGCGGTGCCCAGCCAGTGCCAGCCCGTGAAGGGGTTCTGGAAGTAGAGGATGGAGAAGATGAGGCTGACGAACTTGCGCAGCGTCACCACCAGGGTGACCGTCAGCGACGTGCACTCCGTGGTCAGGATGAAGACGCCGCGGATGCAGACGTACCTGGGAGCAGCAGGTAAGGGACAGCAGGCATGGAGACTGGGATTCCCTTGGGGAATGGGGAGGAGCAGGGAGATGGGCAACCTGCTCTGGATGGGGAAATTCCCTCCCGGGATCAGCTGGGTTGGAAGGGGACACATCAAGCTCAGGGACATCCCATATCTCAGATTGCCCCACTGGAGCAGCCAAGGCTGAGTTGGACAATGGAAGCTCCAAACTCTTCCACTTCCATGGAGCAGAAGTCCCAGAATCCCAGAACAAACCAGGCTGGAAAAGACCTTTGAGATCTTTGGACCTTTGAGGTCCAACCTAAAAACCAAAGCTCCCTTTCCCTGCCTTTCTGGAGTTACACCAACAGCAGCTCCCAAGGGCAGGGAAGACTCCAAGGATTTTCCTCCTGGGAGCAGCAGGTAAGGGACAGCAGGCATGGAGACCGGGATTCCCTTGGGGAATGGGGAGCCTGCTGTGCATGGGGGAAATTCCCTCCTGGGATCAGCTGGGTTGGAAGGGGACACATCAAGCTCAGGGACATCCCATATCTCAGATTGCCCCACTGGAGCAGCCAAGGCTGAGTTGGACAATGGAAGCTCCCAACTCTTCCACTTCCATGGAGCAGAAGTCCCAGAATCCTAGAACAAACCAGGTGGGAAAGACCTTCGAGATCTTTGGACCTTTGAGGTCCAACCTAAAAACCAAAGCTCCCTTTCCCTGCATTTCTGGAGTTACACCAACAGCAGCTGCCGAGGGCAGGGAAGAGTCCAAGGACTGAGGAAGGCAGCCCCATTCCTGCCGTGCCAGCCCACAGAGGGTGGGATCTGGGATAATAAAGGATACTGGGTGATGACGTTCATCAGGAGGTAGAACCACATGATGGGCAGGGTCAGGCCGATCACCGGCACCTGGAACAGCTCTGCAGGAAAAAAGGGAAAAATGGAAAAAGGATGGGATGAGGTCACTGCTGGAGGAGCCCCTCTCCTTGCCAGGACTAACCATGACCCAGGACTCCCTGCAGCCTTGCACAGCTTGCAATTCCAGAGGGAAGAATGGAATATAAGGAAAAATATTAAGAGAGAAGCTCAGTCTTGCTCTTGTGCTGGAGGAACCCACTCTGCTCCCACAGCAGATCCTGGGGAGCACCAGCAAAAAAAACCCCAGCAGGTCCCATGTTTACATCCCTTATGGAGGATTAGGTCCTGGTATTCCCATTTCTGAGCTCCCACGTTCCTTTTCCCAGGGATCACTCTCGGATGTGGCTGGTGTGTGGGAATTACTTGGATTAAAGCCCAAGAAACTTGGGCTTTAATCATGGAATTATGGAATGGTTCCTTAAATTCCACCCCATCCATGGCAGGGCCACCTCCCAGTGTCCCAGGCTGCTCCATCCCAGTGTCCAGCCTGGCCTGGGACACTGCAGGGATGCAGGGGCAGCCCCAGCTGCTCTGGCAGTTCCAGCCCAGGCAGGAATTCCTCATTGCCCAGATCCCATCCATGCCTGCCCTCTGGCACTGGGAGCCATTCCCTGGCTCCTGTCCCTGCAGGCCTTGTCCCCAGTCCCTCTGCAGCTCTCCTGGAGCCCCTCCAGGCCCTGGAATGTGCTGGAAGCTCTCCCTGGAGCCTTCTCCTCTCCAGGGGAACATTCCAAGCTCTCCCAGCCTGACATTGGATCCATCTCCTCCCCAAGACATTCATGGACCCAGGGGCTTCACTTGGAATCTCAGGAAACCATGAAGGGTCTCCCTTCCCTTCTCCTCTCTTTTCTCTCCCCATTTTCCATCCAAATCCCTGGGGATGGATTCTGAGTGTCCCAAATCCCAGATCCCAGAGCAGTTTGGGTGGGAAGGGACCTCAAAGCTCATTCCAGGGACACCTCCCCTATCCCAGGGTGCTCCAATCCTTCCTTGGACACTGCAGGGATGCAGGGGCAGCCCCAGCTGCTCTGGCAGTCCAGCCCAGGCAGGAATTCCTTCCTGCAAATTCCTCCAAATCCAAAAGGCCTGGAACACCCCAAGATGCCATCATGCACAGCTGCAGGAATGAACCTCCCAGAGGATTTTCCAGAGGATGGGAAGGCCCAGGAGCAGGGATCCCCCAGCCCAGCACTCACCAGACTGGCTGAAGAGCACGGCGTGCTGGTAAATGTTGGGAGCCAGGAGCAGGAACCCAGGCAGCGGCAACGCGTGCTGGGGGAGAAACAAACCCAGGGTGGGCTCAGGGGAGGGAAATCCACCCCAACTCCCTGCTGGAAAGCAGCTGGATCAGAGCAGGCTCCTCACTGCTCCAAACTGGCTGTGTGGGATCCTTTCTGTGCCCAAGGGAAGGGACCTTGGAGCAGGGAGAGCCCCAGGGACTCACATTGTAGAACAGGGCTTCCTTGGAGTGCTTCCCAAATTTCTTGTAGAGTGTCTCCTGGAAAATCCCCATCCTGGCAGACATCAGCAGGGCAAAGGTGAGGGCAGCAATGCCTGCAAGGGAAGCACAGCCCTGCAGCTCCAACTCACCAAATTTGGCTTTCAGGGGAAAAAAAAAACCAAACAAACGGCCCAGACTTGGTAAGAAAACTGATGACGACTCTGGGCTTTGATTACAGGTCTCCAAGAGATCCCTAAAAACACCAGGGATGCAGCTTGTGCCACTACTGGTAATAACCCATCCCACATTTCCCAAAGAGCCACCAACAGACCCAGGGTGGGGGTAGAAAGCCACAGAGAAAGCCTCATCGGTGAAATCTTGTGCTAAGGAACACCTGGAGCAGCCCCAGCCCCTCTCCAGCTCTGCTTTTGCCAAGAGAATTCCCAGAATCCTGCCAGTATCCCAGAAATGTGGCCCTCACCTACCCAGCAACCACCAGAGGAAAGCCTGGGGTCCATCCTCTTGGTCTGAGCTGGAGTCGGATGCCTGAAGGGAGACACGAGAGTCACCAGGAGCCAGCAGGTCCCTGCAGCTGTCCCAGAGCTCCCTCCTGCCTCAGCAGGGCTGGGAGCAGCCCCTGGATTCCCACTCTGCTCCAGGGAATGCAGAGATTCCAGAAAAAAAGTGGCACAGTCTGATCAAATCAGGATTTTTCCTGAAAGGAACGGCCTGGTTTGATGAGATTGGATTTTTAACCACAAAAATAATCAGTGGTGCTTTTCAAGCCCTCAAAGCCAGCCCATTCCCAGATCCCTCTGTCCCCAGCCCATTCCCATGTTCCTGTGTCCCCAGCCCATTCCCAGGTCCCTCTGTTCCCACTCCCTGATTCCTGTGTCCCCATCCCATTCCCACGTTCCTGTGTCCCCATCCCATTCCCACGTTCCTGTGTCCCCACTCCCATTCCCACGTTCCTGTGTCCCCATTCCCACGTTCCTGTGTCCCCATCCCATTCCCACGTTCCTGCGTCCCCATTCCCACGTTCCTGTGTCCCCACTCCCACGTTCCTGTGTCCCCATTCCCACGTTCCTGTGTCCCCATCCCATTCCCAGGTTCCTGTGGCCCCACTCCCAGGTTCCTGTGTCCCCATCCCATTCCCAGGTCCCTGTGTCCCCATTCCCAGGTTCCTGTGTCCCCACTCCCAAGTTCCTGTGTCCCCATCCCATTCCCAGTTTCCTGTGTCCCCATTCCCACGTTCCTGTGTCCCCATTCCCACGTTCCTGTGTCCCCATCCCATTCCAAGTTCCTGTGTCCCCATTCCCAGAGATGACTCTCTAGGAAGGAACAAGAGCCCTGGCCGAGCCCATCAGGAGCTAAAACCAGACCTAAAGCCAGGCTTGTGGTCAAGAAAGGGAGGAAATGGGGCTGAGGGCACAGCTCCAGCTGGACTTGGCTCAGCTCTCTCCCTGTGCTTCAGGAAAATCAGATTTATTCCCCTTTGCCCCGAGTGCCAGCTCCAGCCCACACTCCAGCCCTGCTGGGAGCTGATCTGGACCAACTCAGAGCCAGGGCTGCAGAACCCAGCCCTCCCTCCCCACCCTGAGGGCAAAGAGCTCTGCAAGGATGGGGAATGTGGAGCTCTGGCAGCTCCCTCCCATTTCCAGCCCCTCTGAGCTGCTCCAAGTGCAGCCAATTTCCACCTGGCCGCCGCTTTGTGCCGGTTTTTGTCATCAGCTGAGAGGGTCAGGCCGTGGGTGCTGACCCAGGGAAAGCTCTGAGTGTGTTCCACACGGATTTGCTTCCCTCCCTCCTGCTCTCCAAGCACAGGCACTTCACTTAAGGGTCAGGCTGGATGGCAACAGGAAACATCCAGCCTGAAAGGCAACAGCCTCTTGTGGGATGGAAAGAGGGAGGATTCCTGATGGATTTTTGTTTAGGATTCACCTGCTCCCGCCTGCCACACGAGGCAAGGAAAAGCAGCTCCTTTCTGTTACCTCTGAGGCCAAAAAAATGAGATTTATCCCAGCAAAAAGCGGCGTGAACAGGTGAAGAGACGCCTGGAATTAAATGAAATCCCACAGGAGAACAGAAGCAGGAGGAAAAGATTTTGGGGAGCAGCTGCAGAGGCAGGAAACACCTCGTGTCTCCATCACAAACCAGGCAGAGGGAATGGCTGAGGTTCCTTGTGCCTTCCCATCCTTACCACTTGCTTTGCAGACATGAAGGTGCAGGTGAAGATGCCCAGGGACACCAGGGCTATGGAGCTGTACTTGGACACGCTGTACCTGCACAGGGGACAAGGGACACATCACCAACCCTGCCAGCCTCACCTCCACCCTGCTCCAAACCTGGCACAGCAGGCACACTGCCATGGCCTCACCCTCACACCCACCCCTGCTCCAAACCTGGCACAGCAGGCACACTGCCATGGCCTCACCCTCACCTCCAACCTGCTCCAAACCTGGCACAGCAGGCACACTGCCATGGCCTCACCCTCACCTCGACCCTGCTCCAAACCTGGCACAGCAGGCACACTGCCATGGCCTCACCTTCCCTGCACCCTGCTCCAAACCTGGCACAGCAGGCACACTGCCATGGCCTCACCCTCACCTCCACCCTGCTCCAAACCTGGCACAGCAGGCACACTGCCATGGCCTCACCCTCACCTCCACCCTGCCCCAAACCTGGCACAGCAGGCACACTGCCATGGCCTCACCCTCACCTCCAACCCTGCTCCAAACCTGGCACAGCAGGCACACTGCCATGGCCTCACCCTCACTCCACCCTGCCCAAACCTGGCACAGCAGGCACACTGCCATGGCCTCACCCTCACCTCCACACTGCTCCAAACCTGGCACAGCAGGCACACTGCCATGGCCTCACCCTCACCACCCTGCTCCAAACCTGGCACAGCAGGCACACTGCCATGGCCTCACCCTCACATCCACCCTGCTCCAAACCTGGCACAGCAGGCACACTGCCATGGCCTCACCCTCACATCCACCCTGCTCCAAACCTGGCACAGCAGGCACACTGCCATGGCCTCACCCTCACCTCCACCCTGCTCCAAACCTGGCACAGCAGGCACACTGCCATGGCCTCACCCTCACCTCCACCCTGCTCCAAACCTGGCACAGCAGGCACACTGCCATGGCCTCACCCTCACATCCACCCTGCTCCAAACCTGGCACAGCAGGCACACTGCCATGGCCTCACCCTCACATCCACCCTGCTCCAAACCTGGCACAGCAGGCACACTGCCATGGCCTCACCCTCACACTCCACCCTGCTCCAAACCTGGCACAGCAGGCACACTGCCATGGCCTCACCCTCACACCACACTGCCCAAACCTGGCACAGCAGGCACACTGCCATGGCCTCACCCTCACCTCCACCCTGCTCCAAACCTGGCACAGCAGGCACACTGCCATGGCCTCACCCTCACCTCCACCCTGCTCCAAACCTGGCACAGCAGGCACACTGCCATGGCCTCACCCTCACCTCCACCCTGCTCCAAACCTGGCACAGCAGGCACACTGCCATGGCCTCACCCTCACCTCCACCCTGCTCCAAACCTGGCACAGCAGGCACACTGCCATGGCCTCACCCTCACATCCACCTGCTCCAAACCTGGCACAGCAGGCACACTGCCATGGCCTCACCCTCACATCCACCTGCTCCAAACCTGGCACAGCAGGCACACTGCCATGGCCTCACCCTCACATCCACCCTGCCCCAAACCTGGCACAGCAGGCACACTGCCATGGCCTCACCCTCACCTCCACCCTGCCCCAAACCTGGCACAGCAGGCACACTGCCATGGCCTCACCCTCACATCCATCCTGCTCCAAACCTGGCACAGCAGGCACACTGCCATGGCCTCACCCTCACCTGCACCCTGCTCCAAACCTGGCACAGCAGGCACACTGCCATGGCCTCACCCTCACACCCACCCTGCTCCAAACCTGGCACAGCAGGCACACTGCCATGGCCTCACCCTCACACCCACCCATGCCCCAAACCTGGCACAGCAGGCACACTGCCATGGCCTCACCCTCACCTGCACCCTGCCCCAAACCTGGCACAGCAGGCACACTGCCATGGCCTCACCCTCACATCCACCCTGCCCCAAACCTGGCACAGCAGGCACACTGCCATGGCCTCACCCTCACACCCACCCTGCTCCAAACCTGGCACAGCAGGCACACTGCCATGGCCTCACCCTCACCTGCACCCTGCTCCAAACCTGGCACAGCAGGCACACTGCCATGGCCTCACCCTCACCTGCACCCTGCTCCAAACCTGGCACAGCAGGCACACTGCCATGGCCTCACCCTGGCACGGCCAGCTGGCTCCAGCTCAGCACCTGAAGAAGCTTTTCTCCCCAGTTCATCCCAGTTTAGCCCAACATTTCTCCCAGTTTATCCCACAAGTCCAGCCGGGACTCTGTGCAGGCACGGCTCAGTGTTATTAATGTGTTATCAGCGTGTTATCAGTGTGTTATCAGTGTGTTATCAGTGTGTTATCAGCGTGTTATCAATGTGTTATCAGTGTGCTATCAGTGTGTTATCAGCGTGTTATCAATGTGCTATCAGCGTGTTATCAATGTGTTATCAATGTGTTATCAATGTTTTGTCAATGTGTTATCAGTGTGTTATCAGGGTGTTATCTGCGTGTTATCAGCATGCTATTAATGTGTTATCATCATGTTATTAATGCGTTATCAGCACATTATCAATGTGTTTTCAGCATGCTATTAATGTGTTATCAGCATGTTATCAGCGTGTTATCAGTGTGTTATAGGCATGTTATCAATGTGTTATCAATGTGTTGTCAATGTGCTATCGGCCTGTTATCAGTGTGTTACCAGCATGTTATCAGCATGTTATCAATGTGTTATCAATGTGTTATCAATGTATTATCAATATGTTATCAGTGTGTTATCAATGTATCATCAATGTGTTATCAGCACTTTATCAATGTGCTATCAGCCTGTTATCAATGTGTTATCAGCATGTCATCAATGTGTTATCAGCTGTTATCAGATGTTATCAAGGGTGTTATCAGCGTTCTCAGCTGTATCAGTGTTATCATATGTTATCAACGTGTTATCAATGTGTTATCAGCGTGTTATCAGTGTGTTATAGGCATGTTATCAATGTGTTATCAATGTGTTGTCAATGTGCTATCAGCCTGTTATCAATGTTTTACCAGCATGTTATCAGCATGTTATCAATGTGTTATCAATGTATTATCAATATGTTATCAGTGTGTTATCAATGTATCATCAATGTGTTATCAGCACTTTATCAATGTGCTATTAGCCTGTTATCAATGTGTTATCAGCATGTTATCAGCGTGTTATCAATGTGTTATCAGCGTGTTATCAGTGTCTTATCAATGTGTTGTCAATGTGCTTTCGGCCTGTTATCAATGTGTTATCAGCATGTTATCAATGTGCTATCAACGTGTTATCAATGTGCTATCAGTGTGTTATCAGCATGCTATTAATGTTATCAGCGTGTTATTAATATGCTATCAGCATGTTATCAGTGTGTTATCAGCCTGTTATCAGTGTGTTATCAGCCTGTTATCAGTGTGCTATCAGCCTGTCATCAATGTGTTATCAGCATGTTATCAATGTGTTATCAGCTTTCATCATGTGTTATCAATGTGTTATCAATGTGTTATCAGCCTGTTATCAGCATGTTATCAGCGTGTTATCAGGTTGTTATCAGCAATGCTGGAGTCACAATCCCAGCAGAAGGGAGGCCCTGAGCTCCACCCCAGCACAGCATGCCCCAGGCCCTGTGCCCCACCCCCACAGCATGCCCCTTCAGAAGAGCCAGCAGTGAGCACAGAAAATCTGGAATTTTCCCTGTGGAAAATCTCTTCCCAGCCCAAACATTCCAGCCAAGAAAGGAGGGAGAGGTGGAAGTGCAGAAGGAGCCATCCCAGGCTCTGTGCCACGCTCCCTGTCCCAGTTTCCCATCATTAAAATCAGAACATTGAACAGGAGAAGGGATGGCACGGAACACCCAGTAGGATTTAATCCAGAGCATTCCCTGGGGAGATGAGGTCTGTGATTTACCTTTTCTTCAGGATGATGATCCCTAGAGCCATGCTTGCTATGAGAGAACCCTGGGGAAAAGAAAAAGAAGGGAAAACCAAAAGAGGAAATCAGCAGGCCAGAATTCCCCACCTTGGGATGCTCATCCCACAGGGACTCTGCAAACCCAGCCTGGTGGATGCCAGAACACCAAGAGAAACACCAAGTTTGAGGCAGGAGAACTGACAGGGAGAAGGACCAGCTTCCCTGAGGCTGGATTTTGGGAAAACTCCTGCCCTGAAAGGGCTGTCCCAGCCCTGGAGGGATTTCCAAGCCCTGTGGATGTGGCCCTTGGGACAGGGGACAGTGGTGGCCTTGGCAGTGCTGGGACTGGGCGGACCCCATGAGTTTAAAGTTCTTTTCCTGCCTCAGTGATTCCATGATCCTGAGTCCCTTCCTCCAGGAGAAAAGGGGAGAAGGGGAGCTGGGTGCCTTCGGAACAAGGGCTGGATCTCCTGGCCAGGGCACCTCCCCTTCCTGTTTCTTCCAGTATGTGAGCAGAAGGTGGCCAAATCCCACTGGTTTAACTGGGAGCAGGAGCCCAGCTCCAGGGATTGACCCTTCCCAGCCCATGTGGGACAGGTCTCCTTCAGCGTGGGCTGCTTTTAACCTCTGGAACCTCTCCTGACTCCAGACATTCCAGCCCCAGGATGAGCTGAGGGGAAAGAGTTCCCATCAGGAGATTTTGTTATTCCCAACAGCTGGGGCTCCATTTCCTTGGGCTTTAAAAGGAACTCATCCTGGCACTCATCCACACTTAAGGTAAGATGCAGTGTAATGGTTTTTTTCCCAAAGCAAAGACCTGTGCAGGTGGAATTAGGCCAAATCCCAAATCCAGGCTCTCTGACCTGCCATGTTCAAGACCACAACATGAACCACTTGGTGGCAAGGAAAGCTGGATCCCTTTGGCCAGCCAGAGTCTGGGACTGGTTTTGTCAGTGCCACTTCCCCCTCAGCTCTGGAATTCCAAAGCCTGCCTGAGCCTGTTTCCCTGTCTGCCCATTAGGCTGGGATTTAATGATCAACACCAACAAGTGAAACCTTTGGAGCTGAGCTTTGGAGCGAGGCTGCTCTCCCACCAGCTGGAATTCAGGAGGAGAGGTGATGAGGAGAAGTAGGAGGAGGAGGAAGAAAGAGGAGGAGGGAGAGAGGAGAAGAGGAAGAAGAGTAGAAGAGGAGAAGAGGAATAGAGGAAGGAAAGAGAATAGGAGAAGCGAAGAGAGGAAGAGGAGGACGAAGAGGAATAAGATGAGAGAGGAAGAAACTCTTCTGTCGCTCTCTTCCTCCTCGGTCTCGCTTCCTCCATCTTCCCTCATTCCTCCTCTGCTCCTCCTCTTCTCCGCCTCTGCTCCTCCTCTTCTTCCTCCGCTGTTCTCCTGGCCTCTTCCTCCTCCTCTTCTCCTCCTTCCTCCTCCTCTTCTCCTCCCTCTTCGTCCTCCTCTTCCTCCTCTTCCTCTTCTTCCTCCTCTTCCTCTTCTTCCTCGCTTCCTTTCTTCTTCTTCTTCCTCTTCTTCCTCTGCTTCCGTCTTCTTCCTCTCTTCTCTCTCTCCTCTTCTTCCTCCTTCTTGCTCTGCTTCTCTTCTGCTTCCTCTTCTTCTCCCTCTCTCTTCGTCCCTCTTCTGCTCCCTCCTTCGTCTCCTCTCTCTTCTCCCTCTTCTTCTTCCTCTTCTTCTCTCTTCGTTCTTCCTCTTCTTCCGTGTCTTCCTTTCTTCTGTCTTCTTTCTATGCAGGCCGTCCCCACCGCTCCGATCATGTGCAGCGGCATGGCGATGTTCAGGTTCAGGGCGTAGTTATTGACCACGCTGACGGTGAAGAACATGGCCACCATGATGAAATAGTTCCTGAAACATGGAAAAATGGCTGGGAGGTGGGCAGGAACCTCCCTGAGATGCTGAGAGATCCCTCAGGAATGCACAGAGAGGTCTGGAACAGGCAGAGCTCCCGGCTCTGTCACCAAGGTCATCCCCAGTAGAGAAATGTGAAGGGAATTTGGGTGATTTTCCAGGAAAACTCTCCCTTCCCACTCCCACCACACCAAATCCCAGAGATAAAAAGCTCTGGAAGCACAACAAACTCTTCCCTGTGCAAAACTCTGCCCTGTTCCTGTGACAGGGAAGGATCTGATGGCAACTTCCCATTGAAAATTCCTGATAAACGAGTGTGGATTTTATAAACCTGACAGCTTCCCACCATGGCTCTGCATGGATGCTGCAGGATGGACGGGATTTCAACAGCACAAATGGAAAATCCATTTTATGCAAAGCTTTTTGGAGATGAGAGAGAGATCCAAGCAAGCCCTGCTTGGGAAACCCTTGGGGCTGTACCTGATGGGGATGGCCGGGCGCTTCCTGCCGAAGTTGGCCTCGAAGATGAAACCTTCCAGTGCAATGAACAGGAACTGGGAGAAGGTGACGATGTTGCCACATCCTGGGAACTGCCTGCAGGCAGGGAGAGAGGGGCATCAGAGCCAGCCCTGGACAGGTGACACTGGGAGCCAGCAAGAGAGGGAGAATCCTGTCCCTTTCCCACAATCCTGTCCCTGTCCCCACAATCCTGTCCCTGCCCCACAATCCTGTCCCTTTCCCCACAATCCTGTCCCTGCCCCCACAATCCTGTCCCTGTCCCCACAATCCTGTCCCTTTCCCACAATCCTGTCCCTGTCCCCACAATCCTGTCCCTGTCCCCACTGTCCTCCCAATCCTGTCCTTCCCACAATCCTGTCCCCCCTTGTCCCCACAATCCTGTCCCTTCCCCCACAATCCTGTCCCTTTCCCACAATCCGGTCACAATCCTGTCCCTGTCCCCACAATCCTGTCCCCCTCCTGTCCCTTCCCACAATCCTGTCCCTGTCCCACATCTTCCTTCCCACAATCCTGTCCCTTCCCCACAATCCCTGCCCCATCCTGTCCCTTCCCCACAATCCTGTCCCTTTCCCCACAATCCTGTCCCTGCCCCCACAATCCTGTCCCTGTCCCCACAATCCTGTCCCTTTCCCCACAATCCTGTCCCTGTCCCCACAATCCTGTCCCTTTCCCCACAATCCTGTCCCTTTCCCCACAATCCTGTCCCTGTCCCCACAATCCTGTCCCTGTCCCCACAATCCTGTCCCTTTCCCACAATCCTGTTCCTTCCCCACAATCCTGTCCCTTTCCCACAATCCTGTCCCTGTCCCCACAATCCTGTCCCTTCCACAATCCTGTCCCTTCCCCACAATCCTGTCCCTTTCCCCACAATCCTGTCCCTTTCCCCACAATCCTGTCCCTGTCCCCACAATCCTGTCCCTTTCCCCACAATCCTGTCCCTTTCCCCACAATCCTGTCCCTTTCCCCACAATCCTGTCCCTTCCCCACAATCCTGTCCCTTTCCCACAATCCTGTCCCTTTCCCCACAATCCTGTCCCTGTCCCCACAATCCTGTCCCTGTCCCAGAACTAGTCCCACCCTGGAGAATCTTTACTCAGGGTTCATTCACCTGAGCTTGTTCAAACACCTGCAGGGCGTTCCCTCCAACATTTCCCAAGAGGAACAGGTCAGTCAGGTCAGGAAGTGAAGGAAAAATCTCCCTCTCTCCCACGGGAAGTGGCTTTAGGAGGACTCTGTCCCTTCCTAAAGGCTGCTGTGTTTGTTAGAGGTCGGTTAATCTGAGGGAATCTGCATTTCCAGGGGGAAATTGCAGCTGGAAATTCAATATTCCTGATTGCTGCTGCAGGGGGGGAGTGCCAGGCTCAAGTCTGTGCTGTCCCTGGGTAGGATTTGCTCCATTTCCTCTAAAAAAGCTTCACCTCCCCTGGGATTTCTGGATTTCTTTGGTTGTGAATTCCAGAAGGGACCAAAACTCCACAGGGGAGCCCAAAAAAGTCCTGGCAGAAATCCCACGTGACATCCACGGATCTTTTTAATGTGGCACCAACTCCAGCAGGCTTCAAAATCCACAGCATTTAGAGCTCCAGAGGGACCCTCCCAGTCCCTTTTTGTCCCCCCTGAGGCACCCAGGAGTGCAGGAATGTCACCACCTCTGAGCACACCAAGTGATTATCCTGTGGGAATGGGAATCCCACACCAGGGAATCCAAACAGAGCCTCCCTGAGGAGCTGCCAGGAGCAGGGAGGGATTTCCTGGGAAGCAGAAGCTCAGAGGGGGCAGGGACAGGGCAGATAGTGGAGGGATTTTGGGAATCTTTTTGCCCTTTTTTTCTGCTGCAAGACAGAAACTGAGGCCAAGCATTCCTGGCAGAGTCCTGCTCCTCACAGACACTGTCCTGGATGCAGCTTTGCAGGATTCAAGCTGGGAAATGCCCTGGAAAACGGGAATTTTTCCAAGCTGTCTCCTCCAAATTCTCCTCTGTCACCCCACAGGAGCAGCAGCCAGCTGGGGAATGCTGGGCTGACCCAACAGCACCTGGAAAAATCCCCTTGTCCCTGCTTTTCCAGGAATTCCACCTTGACCCACTGCCGTCTGCCCATTCCCACATTCTTCCCAGCAGAAGAATTATCCATAGAACTTCAGAAGAATTATCCATAAAACTTCATTATCCATCAAACCTCAACCCTGAGGCTGAAAGGTCCAAAAGTCCCTGGGAGAAAGAGAAGAGGCCCTTGAAGCAGAGCCAGAAACTCCAGGATTACAACCCTTATCTGCAGCCTTATCTCATCTCCAGCCTTTCACCTCGGAGGGATCCCAAGGAGCTGGAGAGCTGGGATAAGCCAGGGCTGGGCTCTGCCTCCTGCCAGCTCCCAGAGCCCTGGACATGAGCCCAGCTTATCAGCAGGGCTGGCACTCAGGGCTCTGTGCTGGCTGATAAGGGCCAGCTAAGAAAGGGCTCCTTCTCTGGCTCACAATCCTCACTCAGATCCACCTAAAAACCGAGATAAATCTGCATCTACCAACCCAAGGTCTGCTTCAGCTGCAGAGAACCAAAAACCTCCCAGCAAGAAGTTTCCCTGCTCTCTCTCCTACTTCACCACGTGGAAAGGGAGAAAATCTGATTTTTGGGCATGATTTATGTCCCTTCCACAGCAATTTCAGCCCCTTAAATCGAGAAATTGGAGATTTCTTCTTCTGCCTCCACGGCCCAGCAGAAATATTTCCCTCCTCTCCCCTGCAGCCACTCTCCACACATTTCAAGTCTTTTTTGTGCAGACTAAACAATTCTCATTCCTTTGCTTTCCTTATAAATCCTGAGCAAATTTCTTCCCCATCACCTTGGCTGCTCCCCAGCCTTTTCCTGGAATCCTGCTCCAGGATTTTCCTTGTTATTGGGAATATCAGAGCTGGGATATTGGCAATATCAATATCCATCCGCAGGAGGAACTTTTCCTTGCAAAACCCAACAAAATAATTGGTGTAATCCCAATTTTGGGACTAAAGGTGAGCAGGGTGAGTGAAAGGGACAGGAATTGAGCTGGAGTGGAATGGAGGAATTTGGAAAGTGGATGAGAGGTGCTGCTTGAAAGGAGGTTTTGTGTGAGAAGCAGCTTTTCCTTGATGTCTGCAATCTGGAATTTGCCTCCTCTGGGCTTCAGTCACCGTTGAATAATTCAGTCTTTGAGCAGGGGTCAAATGTTTTGGTTTAAGGTTTGCTTGGAGTGGCAGAAAAAGCCAAACCCAAAGGTTTTTGTGCTTCCAAAGGGTTCATTCCTCCCTGCAACACAAGCCAGGCAGGAAAGGCAGAGACTGGAGTAATTCTTGAGAGGAAAAACAACTCCTCACATGAGGTCTCTTCTTCCAGGAACTGCTTCTTGGTTTATCCAGGGATTGTGATGCCAGTTTGGAGCAAATATCCCAACTGCTGGATTCTGCAGCCCCTTTTTCCTCAATAATCTGGTTTTTGATGGGCTGGGAGGGATTAAGGGCTGGTTTTGGAAGCTGGAGTGCACTGAGGGCTCAGGGGGGGCAGCCCCACGCTGACTCACTGGGATTTTACACACCAAACCAGTTCAGGCGTCACTTTGTTCCCAGTCAGGCTCTCCCAGCTTCCTGAGCAGCCCTTTGCCAAACCCCTCCAGCCTTCCTCCAGCAGGGTGAGGAAGGTGAGATCCCCAAAAACATCAGGGTGAGGAAGGTGAGATCCCCAGAAACATCAGGGTGAGGAAGGTGAGATCCCCAAAAAACACCAGGGGGAGTGAGGCAGGTGAGCCCTAAAATCATAAGGGGGAGTGAGGAAGGTGAGATCCCCAAAAACATCAGGATGAGGAAGGTGAGATCCCCAAAGACATCAGGGGGGTGAGGAAGGTGATCCCTAAAATCATCAGGGTGAGGAAGGTGAGATGCCCAAAAACATTGGGGTGTGGAAGGTGACAACCCTAAAATCATAAGGGGGAGTGAGGAAGCTGAGATCCCAAAATTATCAGGGTGAGTGAGGAAGCTGAGATCCCAAAATCATCAGGGTGAGGAAGGTGAGATCCCCCAAAACACCAGGGTGAGGAAGGTGAGATCCCCAAAACCACTGAGATGAGTGAGGAAGGTGAGATCCCCAAAAACACCAGAGGGAGTGAGGAAGGTGAGCCCCTAAAACATAAGGGGATGAGGAAGTGAGATCCCAAAGACACCAGGGGGTGAGGAAGGTGATCCCAAAACACCAGGGTGAGGAAGGTGACATGCCCAAAAAGACAGGGTGTGAAGATGACATCCCAAAATCATCAGGGTGAGTGAGGAAGTGAGATCCCCAAAACATCAGGGTCAGGAAGGTGGTCCCCAAAACACCAGGGTGAGGAAGGTGAGATGCCCAAAAACACCAGAGGGAGTGAGGAAGGTGATGCCCAAAAAGACAAGGGTGATAAAGATGAGATGCCCAAAATTATCAGGGTGAGTGAGGAAGCTGAGATCCCAAAAACACCAGGATGAGGAAGGTGAGATCCCCAAAACCACTGAGATGAGTGAGGAAGGTGAGATCCCCAAAATCATCAGGATGAGGAAGGCGAGATCCCCAAACTCATCAGCCTCCAACGTGGGAATTCAAGGGGACTCGGTGACTTTGCAGCGAGGGACGATCCCAGGTGGAAAACATTCCAAGGCTCCAAGCTCGCACTCCCCGGTGGAAACATTCCCTGCGGGCCCCGGGGACCGCTCCTGTCTCGTCCCGGGGATTTCAGCGCTGCCCGGGATGGGGACAGCGGGCAGGGGACAGCCCCGTGCCCGGACACGGCCCACAGCCAGGGGACAACCCCAAAACCCCCAGACACGATCGTGGGGACACAAGGCGGTGATGCAGCTCTGGGCTCCTCCATGAGGGGCACCAAGGCCTGAGGGGTGAAACCCCCTCAGTGCCGGCCGCGGGTGCCCCAAACCCCCCAAACCCCCCAAGGCACCGCTGCATCCCTCACGCCCCCTGAGGCCTCACCCCGACCCCACTGCACTGAGCTCCCCTGACCCTTTATCCCCCGCCAAATCCTCCCCGCGGCCCCGCACCTGGCCAGCAGCTCCAGGAACACCACGTTGCTGCAGCAGCCGCCGAACACCAGCCCCACCGCCACGGCCGGGTGCATGGTGTCGCTCTGGGCAACGAGGCGGCGTCCCGGGCCGCGGCCGCATCCCGATCCCGGAGCTCTGCCCCGCTCCCGGCCCCGGCCCCGGCCCCGCCGCCCCCGCTTCCTCCGGCCGCCGGTAGTTCGCTCCCCGCCCGCCTCTGCAGGGACTACAACTCCCGGCAGGCTTCGCGCCGCCTCAGCGCGGCTCCCGGCGGGCGCTCCGCCGCGGGGCACGAGGGGAGCTGTAGTTCTGGTCTGAAGGGTGTAATGGCGGCGCTGAGGTGGCGTCAGGAGGAGGCGCGGCTCCGGCGCGGTTTGTGGCGAGGAGCAGCCCGTAATTGACTTTTTGGGGTTATTTAGTGACCCCAAAACGCCACTTAGAGGCAGCTCCTAAGGATGCCGCGCCAAAGAATTCTTTGGCTGCTTAAAATAAAAATTACTCTTGAAAGGGAGAGCTGGGGGTGCTCACCTGGAGAAGGAAAGGCTCCAGGGAGAGCTTCCAGCACATTCCAGGGCCTGGAGGGGCTCCAGGAGAGCTGCAGAGGGACTGGGGACAAGGCCTGCAGGGACAGGAGCCAGGGAATGGCTCCCAGTGCCAGAGGGCAGGCATGGATGGGATCTGGGCAATGAGGAATTCCTGCCTGGGCTGGAACTGCCAGAGCAGCTGGGGCTGCCCCTGCATCCCTGCAGTGTCCCAGGCCAGGCTGGACACTGGGATGGAGCAGCCTGGGATGGTGGGATTGGAATGGGATGGGATTGAAGGTCCCTTCCCACCCAAACCATTCTGGGATTCTGGGATCTGGGACACTCAGAATCCATCCAGAGGGGTTTTTATGGAAGTTGGGGATGGAAAAGGGAAGGGAGACCCTTCCTGGAGTCCTGAGATTCCCAGTGAAGCCCCTGGATCCCAGAATTCCTTCCTAGAGAGGTGTCGGGGTGGGGATGGATCCAATCCCAGGCTGGGAATGGAGGAAATTCCCTGGGAAAGGGAGACTGGGGTGGAATTTTGGGAAGGGATTCCTGGCTGGGCTGGAACTGCCAGAGCAGCTGGGGCTGCCCCTCATCCCTGCAGTGTCCCAGGCCAGGCTGGACACTGGGGCTTGGGGTAGTGGGAGGTGTCCTTGGACACTGGATGGGCTTAAAGGTCCTTTTCCACCCCAAAAATTCCCTAATTCCATCATGGGTGGATGTGCAAAATGCCTATTTTATGACTGGCTTTTCGCAAATATTCAAATGAATACATATGTGTTGTGTTAGAAAGTGATGCTGTATTAATTCTCTTTAGTGTGTTCAATAGAGTTTGGGTTATAACAAAATGTTAAAATAGAAACTATGATATGTAGGATATTTTTTCCTAAAGAAAGGACTCACACAGAGACAGCAGCCACAGGAGACCTGAATCTTTCAGAGGAAGAGAATTTATTGCCCCGTTATCAGGAGAAATGAACTTCTTCCTGCCTCACTCAGCCCTGGAGAGGTGTCAGGAGTCAGAGGGAGAAGCTGGCACTGCCCAGACAGAATCCTGGGTGAGAATGGAATTGATGCACCATGGATGAGCTGTAGGAATGTGCAGCAGGTTATTTCATTTAAGGGTTAATCCTCTGTTAATGTGGGGCCTTTTTCAGGCTTATTTTACCCAGAAAAGGTACCCAGACTGTCCCTAACTCTTTGTTCCTATTGTCTCTTATTGTCCTAAACCCTAATTATCCAAATTATTATTACTGTAATTATATTACTATTTTTATAAGCGTTTTATTACTGCTAAATGTCCCCAACATGTTTTATGAAAAATCCTTTGGGATTTTCCCTCCTGAGGAGCTGAGAGGCCTCAGGAACAAACTGTGTCCAAGGATTCTCTGCTGCTGTGGGATGCAGCAGGTGGATCTGGGATTGGGCTCACCTGGTTGTTTCTCATCCATGGCCAATCCCAGCCCAGCTGTCCAGACTGGCTGGGGCACAGACAAACCTTTGTCATTCATTCCTTTTCTATTCTCAGCCAGCCTTCTGATGGAATCCTTCCTTCTGTTCTTTTGGTGCAGTTTTAATATAATATAGATCATAAAATAATAAATCAGCCTTCTGAGCATGGAGTCAGCTTTCCCATCTCTTCCCTCATCCTGGGACCCCTGTGAACAATGTCACAAATAAACTTTCAAGATTTTAACAGCAAGTGACTGGCGTTTGTCACAGATGGAATTTCCAGTCCTGCAGTTCCGTGCCATCCCCTCAAGACCCTCTGCCACACCCCCTGTGATCAGCAGAAACCACACCGACTCCAAAGTGGGAATTCCATCCTGCAGATTGCAATATAAAGGGCAGGAGTTGTTTTCTTTTTAATTGCCTTTATTAACAGTGATCAGATCAGTTTGGGGGTTTTAGCAGGTCCACGGGCTCCTGCCGCCGCTCCCAGGAGTGATTTGGAAGAAGAGGAATGTGCAGCTTTATCTCCCAAAAATAGAGGCAAAAGTCTTGTCCTCCCAAAAGCAGTGGGGGTATATCCAGAGTTCTAGTTAGGGTTGTTGGTGGTCCAGGGGGTCCTGGGTCCGACTGGCATCGTTTTAGTCAGGGCGAGGAGTGACCGACGTTCTCAGCGTCTCTGCCAGCTTTAGACCTCGCTGTCCAAACACTGCCCTGACCTCTCAGTTCTGCTCTGGCTCGTCTCTTTTGGGGGATTTTCCAGGATTTGGTGAAGGTTTTGTCCCAGTGCAGTCTGGGTTTGGAGATAAATTTCCATGTCTCCTGAGATGCAAATATCCCCTCCTTCCCCACCATCCTCCTGGCAGCAGGCAAGGGTGGTGCTGAAAAACAAAAATTCTCCACAATAGAGGGTTAAATGTGGATTCTCAACAGGTGATTACAACATTTAACCAACAAAGGAACTCCTGGCCAGCGATCAGCTCCCAGCCCAACTCCAAACCCTGCAGCTCCTTCTCTTAAAAAAACAGGTAATTCTTTTTTTAGTCATGACAGTGAGGAGTGACCGAGGTTCTCAGCGTCTCTGCCAGCTTTAGACCTCGCTGTCCAAACACCGCCCTGACCTCTCAGTTCTGCTCTGGCTCGTCCCTTTTGGGGGATTTTCCAGGATTTGGTGAAGGTTTTGTCCCAGTGCAGTCTGGGTTTGGAGATAAATTTCCATGTCTCCTGAGATGCAAATATCCCCCTCCTTCCCCACCATCCTGGGGGTGTCATCCTCCTGGCAGCAGGCAAGGCTGGTGCTGAAAAAGAGAATTCTCCACAATAGAGGGTTAAATGTGGATTCTCAACAGGTGATTACAACATTTAACCAACAAAGGAACTCCTGGCCAGCGATCAGCTCCAGCCCAACTCCAAACTCTGCAGCTCCTTCTCTTAAAAAAAAAAAACAGGTAACTTTTTTACTCATTACAACAAGGAGTGACCGAGGTTCTCAGCGTCTCTGCCAGCTTCAGCCCTCGCTGTCCAAACACCACCCTGACCTCTCAGTTCTGCTCTGGCTCGTCCCTTTTGGGGGATTTTCCAGGATTTGGTGAAGGTTTTGTCCCAGTGCAGTCTGAGTTTGGAGATAAATTTCCATGTCTCCTGAGATGCAAATATCCCACTCCCTCCCCACCATCCTCCTGGCAGCAGGCAAGGCTGGTGCTGAAAAAGAGAATTCTCCACAATAGAGGGTTAAATGTGGATGCTCAACAGGTGAGTTAAACATTTAACCAACCAAAGAACTCCTGGCCAGCGATCAGCTCCCAGCCCAACTCCAAACCCTGCAGCTCCTTCTCTTTAAAAAAAAAACAGGTAATTCTTTTTTTACTCATGACAGTGATCCTTCCTTTCCCACCCGTTTTTTCTGTCCGGATCAGGACCTCATCTCTCCTCTCACCTCCGAATTCCACCGGTGTGAAATCCCGTGAACAAATCCCACCTCAGCCCAGGAATGAAGAGCTGGCTGCGTTCTCCTGACTCCCAGCCCCTCCAGGAATGTGAACAAACCTTGGCAGCTCCTCTGCTGCTCAGAGCTGCTCCAGACAGGCTGAAAATGCCAGAATTTCCCTTTTTTCCCCCTCCCTTTGAGACTTTTTGAGCTCTCTGACTCCAAACTGGTCTCAAATTTTTACCTGGGGGCTGGAAACAGAGGTTGGTGCGAGATCAGGACTTGAAAACCTGAGAAATGAAGCAACAAAAGCTCGAAATTTTTGGATATCTCGAGTTTTTTTTGCCTGCAGGGAGAAACCCTTGATGCAATCATACCAAAATCTGGGGGTTTGGAGCCTCCTGAGGGACAATCCAGGGAGTTTGGCTTGGGGGTCCTGACAGGAAATAATTCTTTGGGGTTATCTCTGTCCCTGGGGCAGTTATCTCTGTCCCTGGGGCAGTTATCTCTGTCCCTGGGGCAGTTATCTCTGTCCCTGGGGCAGTTATCTCTGTCCCTGGGGCAGTTATCTCTGTTCCTGGGGCAGTTATCTCTGTCACTGGGGCAGTTATCTCTGCCCCTGGGGCAGTTATCTCTGTCCCTGGGGCAGTTATCTCTGTCCCTGGGGCAGTTATCTCTGTTCCTGGGGCAGTTATCTCTGTTCCTGGGGCAGTTATCTCTGTCTCTGGGGCAGTTATCTCTGTTCCTGGGGCAGTTATCTCTGTTCTCTGGGGCAGTTATCTCTGTTCCTGGGGCAGTTATCTCTGTTCCTGGGGCAGTTATCTCTGTTCCCTGGGGCAGTTATCTCTGTCACTGGGGCAGTTATCTCTGTCCCTGGGGCAGTTATCTCTGTCACTGGGGCAGTTATCTCTGTCCCTGGGGCAGTTATCTCTGTCCCTGGGGCAGTTATCTCTGTTCTCTGGGGCAGTTATCTCTTTCTTGGGGCAGTTATCTCTGTTCACTGGGGCAGTTATCTCTGTTCTCTGGGGCAGTTATCTCTGTCCCTGGGGCAGTTATCTCTGTCCCTGGGGCAGTTATCTCTGTCCCTGGTGCAGTTATCTCTGTCCCTGGGGCAGTTATCTCTGTCCCTGGGGCAGTTATCTCTGTCCCTGGGGCAGTTATCTCTGTTCACTGGGGCAGTTATCTCTGTTCACTGGGGCAGTTATCTCTGTTCCTGGGGCAGTTATCTCTGTTCCTGGGGCAGTTATCTCTGTCCCTGGGGCAGTTATCTCTGTCACTGGGGCAGTTATCTCTGTTCACTGGGGCAGTTATCTCTGTTCACTGGGGCAGTTATCTCTGTTCCTGGGGCAGTTATCTCTGTTCCTGGGGCAGTTATCTCTGTCCCTGGGGCAGTTATCTCTGTTCCTGGGGCAGTTATCTCTGTTCATGGGGCAGTTATCTCTGTTCCTGGGGCAGTTATCTCTGTTCCTGGGGCAGTTATCTCTGTTCCTGGGGCAGTTATCTCTGTTCCTGGGGCAGTTATCTCTGTCCCTGGGGCAGTTATCTCTGTTCTCTGGAGCAGTTATCTCTGTTCTCTGGGGCAGTTATCTCTGTCCCTGGGGCAGTTATCTCTGTCACTGGGGCAGTTATCTCTGTCTCTGGGGCAGTTATCTCTGTTCTCTGGGGCAGTTATCTCTGTTCCTGGGCAGTTATCTCTGTTCACTGGGGCAGTTATCTCTGTTCTCTGGGGCAGTTATCTCTGTCCCTGGGGCAGTTATCTCTGTTCCTGGGGCAGTTATCTCTGTTCTCTGGGGCAGTTATCTCTGTTCCTGGGGCAGTTATCTCTGTCCCTGGGGCAGTTATCTCTGTTCCTGGGGCAGTTATCTCTGTTCTTGGGGCAGTTATCTCTGTTCCTGGGGCAGTTATCTCTGTTCCTGGGGCAGTTACAGAGACTCAGCCCCATCATGACGGGAAAACATGGAACAGATCCTGGGATTTGGGATTCTCCCCACGTTTTTTTTTTTTTGCTGTGGCAGGGCTGAGTATTTATGGGGGAAATTAAATCCTTTTTGGGGCTTGAATCCCAAAGTGATCCAAGCCGGAGCCTGCTGGGACAGACACCTCCTGTCCTGAGCCCTCAGCTCCAAAACTTCCCCCTCAGCTCCTTCCCTTTTTTGGGAATGTGCCCAGCAGGAATTCCAGAGGTTCAGCCCCACTTCCACTGGAAATGCCCCAGCTCCTGGAATTCTGCAGCTGGAGGAGTTTTCCTTCCTTTCCTTGGAAGATTTTGGGGTTTTGGCTTTAAATTCCCCTTTTTTGTGTTCTATCACTTAAAAATGACTAAAATAACCAAAAGAGATATTTTGAGGAGCTTTTGAAGGGCTGAGTCTCCTCCCCTTAAATTTTCCCATTCTTGGGATTATTTATCCCATCAAATCCCTCAGCTCCAAAACTTCCCCTCTCAGCTCCTTCCCCTTTTTTTGGGAATGTGCCCAGCAGGAATTCCAGAGGTTCAGCCCCACTTCCACATTTGGAATTCTGCAGCTGGAGGAGTTTTCCTTCCTTTCCTTGGAAGATTTTGGGGTTTTGGCTTTAAATTCCCCTTTTTTGTGTTCTGTCACTTGTAAATAACCAAAATAACCAAAAGAGATATTTTTAGGAGGGCTGAGTCTCCTCTCATTAAATTTCCATGTTTTTGGGATTAATTATCCCATGAAAAACTTCCAGCTCCACCAGCTTTTCCTGCTGCTCCCTCCTCAGCAGGGAGGGATTTTTCCCAGAGAATTTTTCCCCAGCAATTCCAGTTATTTGCTAAAATCTGCCTCATTTTTGGAGCTTTCCTGAGCTCAGCATTCCAGAAATTATCCCTGTTTCTCTGGAGGGAGAGGAGAAATTCCTGCTATCCCAAACATTTCATTTTCCATGACACCCAGGAGATTTTTTTTTTCCACTCCTGAGTTTTTCCCTTAGCCCAAACTTCCAGTCTCCTTCTTTTCATCAAATTTTAAATCCCCCCAATTTCTTAATTCCTTTTATTTTCCTCTGCCAAGTTTTTTTGGGTTTTTTTTTTTCCTTTTTGGAGGGCTGAATTCCAAATTTCTCCTTTCTCCTCCAGCTGTGGGTGTTGGAACTCGTCAAAAACAGCAAAGCCTGAAAACTCCAGGCCCATTTCGGGGGGAAAATTCGAAATATCTCCATTTTTTTGTTGTTGTTTTAAGCCCTCTCCCCCTTCCTCCTCCTCCTCCTCATTCCTGAAGGTTGTTAAATTTGACATCCCTGCAAAGGAGCTGGAAAAGCTCCAAGGTGCCGAGCTTTGGAAAACCTCCCTGGATCTGATTGGTCTCCAGAGCTGATTGATTGATTGATTGATTGATTGATGGGAATCTTTGCCAGCAAAATTCCCTAAAAACCTGCAAAGAGGAGGAAAAGAGAATTTTTATAATTTTTTAATGTTCTTTTTTTTCCTTTCTTTTTGGCCACAAATTGAATCAGAGCCATCTGTATCCAAGGATGTTTGGATTTGGAATTTCGGCCTTCGGTGGGATCCAAGGGAACCATCCCTAAAAAGGTTTTCCTCTGGGCTTTGTCTCTTTGGGTTTTTTTTTTAAATTTTTCTCCAATTTTTTCTGCTTTTGCCTCCCACATTTTGGAATTCAAGCCCTTCCCGACCTCACGAAATCAAATTTCCATTTCAGAGCACTGCAGGATGTGGAGGGGTTTGGAAAATTTGGGAATTCGAGCTCTTCCCAACCTCATGGAAGCAAGGTCTAGTTTGGAAAATTTGGGAATTTGAGTTCTTTCTGTCCTCATGGAACAAAACTTTAGTTTCAGTTCACTGCAGGATGTGGAGGGTTTGGAAAATTCAGGAATTCGAGCTCTTCCCAATCTCAAGGAACCCAACTTTAGTTTGGAAAATTTGGGAATTTGAGCGCTTCCTGACTTCCTGGAGGGTTTGGAAAATTTGGGAATTCGTGCTCTTCCCAAGCTCATGGAATAAAACTTCAGTGTGGAAAATTTGGGAATTCGAACTCTTCCCAACCTCATGGAACCCAACTTTAGTTTGGAAAATTTGGGAATTTGAGCTCTTCCCAACCTCATGGAACAAAACTTTAGTTTCAGTTCACTGCAGGATGTGGAGGGGTTTGGAAAATTTGGGAATTCGAGCTCTTCCCGATCTCATGGAAGCAAGGTCTAGTTTGGAAAATTTGGGAATTTGAGCTCTTCCCGAGCTCATGGAACCAAACTTCCATTTCAGAGCACTGCAGGATGTGGAGGGTTTGGAAAATTTGGGAATTTGAGCTCTTCCTGATCTCATGGAACAAAATTTTTGTTTGGAAAATTTGGGAATTTGAGCGCTTCCTGACTTCCTGGAGGGTTTGGAAAATTTGGGAATTCATGCTCTTCCCAAGCTCATGGAACCCAACTTTAGTTCTGAGAATTTGGGAATTCAAGCTCTTCCTGAGCTCGTGGAACCAAACTTAAGTTTGGAAAATTTGGGAATTCGTGCTCTTCCCAAGCTCATGGAATAAAACTTCCGTGTGGAAAATTTGGGAATTCGAGCTCTTCCCAACCTCATGGAACACAATTTTGGTTTGGAAAATTTGGGAATTTGAGCTCATCCTGACTTCATGGAACCAAATTTTAGTTTGGAAAATTTGGGAATTTGAGCTCTTCCCAAACCTCATGGAACCAAACTTCCATTTCAGTTGGCTGCAGGACGTGGTGGGTTTGGAAAATTTGGGAATCGGGGATCTCATTTAGTGTTTAATCTCCCTTTGGATCCTGCCACCATGCCCAGCCAGCATTCCCAAGCTTTTCTCCCAGATTTTACCAACCCAAACCGTGGAACCATGGCAGGATTTTGGTTGGAAGAATCTCCAGGATCGCCAAGTCCATCCCTGAATATCCCAAACCACGCTGGCAAGTGTCACATCCAGTTGGGTTTTGGGCACTTCCAGGCATGGAGATTCCACCATTTCCTGGAAAACCTCTCCCAGTTCCTGACAACTCTGTCAGTGAAGGAATTTTTCCTCAAATCCAGCCTGGGATTTTGGGGTGGTTTTGGATGTTTTTGGGGTGGTTTTGGGGAGGTTTTGGGGTGGTTTTGGGGTGGTTTTGGGGTGGTTTGGGGTGTTTTGAGAAGATTTTGAGATGGTTTTGGGGTGGTTTTTTGGATGTTTTTGGATGTTTTTGGATGTTTTTGGGGTGGTTTTGGGGTGTTTTGGGGTGGTTTTGGGGTGTTTTGGGGACGTTTTGGGTGGCTTTGGGGTGGTTTTTGAGGTGTTTTGGATGTTTTTGGGGAGTTTTGGGGGTGGTTTTGGGGGTGGTTTTGGGGTGGTTGAGGTGTTTTTGAGATGTTTTGGGGTTTTTTTTGGGCTGTTTTGGGATGGTTTTGGGGTGATTTGGGATGATTTTGGGGCTTTTTTGGGGTGGCTTTGGGGAGGTTTTTTTGAGATGGTTTTGGGGTTGTTTGAGATGGTTTTGGGCTGTTTTTGGCGGTTTTGGGGTGGCTTTGGGATTGTTTCGGGTGGTTTTGGATGGTTTCGGGGTGGTTTCAGGGTGTTTGGCTCAGTATCAAGCCAGGATTCCAGCAGATGGAAACCCTTCCCTCTGCAGAGGGGTTGGCATTCCGGGACGTGTGAGTGCTCCTCTTTGCCTTGCTCCCATGGATTGCCTGCCCCCAAATATTCCTGACTGCTCCAGGAGCTGAGGAGCCTGCCTTGGAAACCTCCCAGATTTCCATCAGCACAGTTTATTCGTTTATTTTTGTGGTTTCCATCTGGCCCGAGTTTGGTGTTCTCCCCTCCTGGGTTGTTGGTTTGGTTTGGGTTTTTATTTTTGTTTGACAATTAAAGAACTCGTTTTGTTCTCCACCCCCTCCCCGAGCCTTTGATGGAGCCTGTTTGGCTCCAGGCTTTGGGAATAAAAGCACGGAATGGTTCAGCTCCAGGTGTTCCCATCACACCTGTCAAGAGCCCAGCAGGAAAATTCCACACGGCCCGAGCCCACATCCATGGGGAAAAGTCACCCATCCCAACATTTATGGCCAGGGCCACCTCCCAGTGTCCCAGGCTGCTCCATCCCAGTGTCCAGCCTGGCCTGGGACACTGCAGGGATGCAGGGGCAGCCCCAGCTGCTCTGGCAGTTCCAGCCCAGGCAGGAATTCCTCATTGCCCAGATCCCATCCATGCCTGCCCTCTGGCACTGGGAGCCATTCCCTGGCTCCTGTCCCTGCAGGCCTTGTCCCCAGTCCCTCTGCAGCTCTCCTGGAGCCCCTGCAGGCCCTGGAATGTGCTGGAAGCTCTCCCTGGAGCCTTCTCCTCTCCAGGGGAACATTCCCAGCTCTCCCAGCCTGGCTCCAACCCCACGGGTTCCTCTGGATTTGCTCCAGGTGCTGCTGCTGTCGGGTGTCCCCAAGTGCCACATCTCCACCTCTTCCCAACCCCTGCAGGGTTAAACCCCTCAGGACCCGGGTTCAAACCAGAACTCCTCACCCTGCAGCATTTTTGGGAGCCCCAATCCTGTCAGGAATTGTGTTGGAGCTGCACAAAGCCCTCCTGATTGCCAGGAGTGGATCCCGTGCTGAATGCGGCTCCAATTGCAATTAAGCCCATTCAGGTCCCTAACGAGCCATTCAGGGCTGTGCCAGCTCCAGGGTTTAATTAGGCTCAGCTGTTAAGCCTGAGTCTGTGAGTGCTGCTCTCAAGCCTGGGATCAGCACCAATCCCTAAAACTGGAATCACCCTGGAGAGGCAAAAATGATCTGAAGGGGAGGAGAATTTGTGGCTATTTTTGGGCAGGAAGCAGTTAATTCCTGGGGGAACATCACTCAGGTGATTTCCCTGCAGGGAAGAGCGAAATTCCTCCTCTCCCAACTCTAAACCCCTGGATATTTGAGCACCTGGGAGCTGAGGGATGATTTAAATCTCTTTTAGCAGCTGTCGAGGCTCTGCCGATCCTCTGGCCTCACCTGCAGCCAGGTGGGGCTGGGATTCCCTGGAATTTTTCTCCATCCCAAGCCCGTGTGTTCCCGCTCAGCCTGGAGGCTCCTGGTTTTCCCTTTTCCTCTGTCCTTGACCTTTTTGGCCCGTTTAGCTCCTGGCCAGAGGATCTTGAGGGAGGGATGGGACCCACCAGGGTGAGATCTGCTCTTCCTCAGCTCTGGAATTCCCATCATCCTCCCTGCTCCCAGCAGGAAAACTGCTGGGATTTTGGGATGTGGGGTCTCTCATTCTTCCTGGTTTGTTTTTTCCTGAGCTGAAATCTCCTCTCTTTGTGTGCTGGGAGCTCCAGGGTGGCTGGATTGGGTTTTCCCAGGGGCTGGAAGCTGCCTTGGGATGCAGCTCCAGATTTGGCTGCAGGTGAGGGGAGAATTCCAATTCATTCCTGGGATCCTATTGGGAGCTGGGGCTGAGAACTCAGATTTATTCTTGTGATCCTGCTTGAAACAGGAGTTGAGAATTCAGATTTATTCCCAGGATCATGTTTGGAGCTGAAGGAAAATTTCAGATTTATTCTCTTGATCATGTTTGGAGCTGAAGGGGAAAATTCAGATTTATTCCTGGGATCCTGTTTGGGAGCTGATGGGAGAATTCAGATTCATTCCTGGGATCCTGTTTGAAACTGGGATTGAGAATTCAAATTTATTCCCAGGATCCTCTTTGGTCCCAGGACAGTGAGAACTCAGATTTATTCCTGGGATTCTGTTTGGAGCTGAGGAAAAAAATCAGATTTATTCTCTTGATCATGTTTGGAGCTGAAGGGGAAAATTCAGATTTATTTCTGGGATCCTGTTTGAAACTCGGATTGAGAATTCAGATTTATTCCTGGGATCCTGTTTGGTTCCAGGAGAGTGAGAATTCCAATTTACTCCCATGATCCTCTTTGGAGCTGGGGTGAGAATTCAGATTTATTCCCGGGATCCTGTTTGGAGCTGAGGGGAGAATTCAGATTTATTCCTGGGATCCTGTTTGAAGCTGGGATTGAGAATTCAGATTTATTCCCAGGATCCTGTTTGGGAGCTGATGGGAGAATTCAGATTTATTCCTGGGATCCTGTTTGGGAGCTGATGGGAGAATTCAGATTCATTCCTGGGATCCTGTTTGGAGCTGAAGGGGAAAATTCAGATTTATTCCTGGGATCCTTTTTGGAGCTGGGTGAGAATTCAGATTTATTCCCGGGATCCTGTTTGGGAGCTGATGGGAGAATTCAGATTCATTCCTGGGATCCTGTTTGAAACTGGGATTGAGAATTCAGATTTATTCCCAGGACCCTCTTTGGTCCCAGGACAGTGAGAACTCAGATTTATTCCTGGGATTCTGTTTGGAGCTGAGGAAAAAATTCAGATTTATTCTCTTGATCATGTTTGGAGCTGAAGGGGAAAATTCAGATTTATTTCTGAGATCCTGTTTGAAACTCGGATTGAGAATTCAGATTTATTCCTGGGATCCTGTTTGGTTCCAGGAGAGTGAGAATTCCAATTTACTCCCATGATCCTCTTTGGAGCTGGGGTGAGAATTCAGATTTATTCCCGGGATCCTGTTTGGAGCTGAGGGGAGAATTCAGATTTATTCCTGGGATCCTGTTTGGGAGCTGATGGGAGAATTCAGATTTATTCCTGGGATCCTGTTTGGGAGCTGATGGGAAAAGTCAGATTTATTCCCAGGATCCTGTTTTGAACAGGGGCTGAGAGTTCAAATTCATTCCTGGGATCCTGTTTGGTCCCAGGACAGCGAGAATTCCAATTTATTCCTGTGATCCTCTTTGGAGCTGAGGTGAGAATTCAGATTTATTCCCAGGATCCTGTTTGGAGCTGAGGGGAAAAATTCAGATTTATTCCTGGGATCCTGTTTGAAACTGGGATTGAGAATTCAGATTTATTCCCATGATCCTGTTTGGAGCTGGGGGTGAAAATTCAGATTTATTCCTGGGATCCTGTTTAAAACTGGGATTGATAATTCAGATTTATTCCTGGGATCAGGTTTGGAGCTGGGGTGAGAATTCAGATTTATTCCCAGGATCCTGTTTGGGAGCTGATGGGAGAATTCAGATTTATTCCTGGGTTCCTGTTTGGAGCTGGGGTTGAGAATTCAGATTTATTCCCAGGATCCTGATTGGTCCCAGGACAGTGAGAATTCCAAATTATTTCTGAGATCCTGTTTTGAGCCAGAGATGAGAATTCAGATTCATTCCTGGGATCCTGTTTGGAGCCACAGCTGAGAATTCAGATTTATTCCTGGGATCCTGTTTGGTCCCAGGACAGCGAGAATTCCAAATTATTCCTGGAATCCTGTTTGAAACTGGGATTGAGAACTCAGATTTATTCCCATGATCCTGTTTGGTCCCAGGACAGCGAGAATTCCTAATTATTCCTGGAATCCTGTTTGGAGCTGGGGTGAGAACTCAGATTTATTCCCTTGATCCTGTTTGGTCCCAGGACAGTGAGAATTCCTATTTATTCCCGGGATCCTGTTTGGATCCGCTCTCCCTCCCCAGGAATTTCCATGGAATGTGTCCCACTCCCTCCCTGCCCCCCTGACCCGGAGCTCGGGGGTCGCTGCGCTGTCCCCACCCCCAGGAGCTGCGCGTGGCGCTCGGGTCCTTTTTGGGGTCACTTCCCAAACATTGGGACCCGCGCTCCCTTCCCTGCCTCAGTTTCCCTCTGCCTCCAGTTCTCCGTGCAGGAGACAATTCCTCAGAAATCTCTGCTGGGGTGAGAGGAGATGAAATAAACGGGACAAAAATCAGGATTTCCTTTGTGCCGTCCTCACTCCGGCCCCCAGCAGTGCCAGGCTCCCCCACTCGAACCAGAAATCAGTTTTTCACCCCAAGCTGGTCTTTTCCACCCTCTCCAGGTGTTGATACCTGGAATTTTCATCTCCCTGGGAGCAAATTTTCCCCTTTCCCCACACCCTCCCCTTCCCTCTCAAACATCCCAGTTATTTTATTATCATTTTATGCCCGCGAGGGAAAAATATTTTAATTTTTTTTCCCCCCTTTTCCCTCCCTTTCTCCCCCCTTCTCCATTCCCACATTCCTGCCCGGAGCGTGCGGGGTGGCATCCCCTGCCTGCCCCGTTCTCCCCATCCGTCCGTCCGTCTGTCCGTCCGTCCGTCCATCCATCCCAGGGGAGGAACGGGCGCTGGAAGGGGGTGGGGGGGGCCCGCCTGGAGCAGCCCCTCCTCCCGCCTCAAAATTCCTGCTTTTCCCCAGCCCCTGGAAGTTTCTCCGCCGCGGATTCCCGGTGGAGGGACCCCGGGACGCTCCGGCTCCTGGGAAGGGGGAGAAGCCGGCGCCGGGTGAGCAGCAGGGTCTGTCTGTCCGTGTCTGTTTGTCCGTCCAGCGTTCGGCTCCCTTGGGGTTTTGGTGGTTTTTGGTTTTTGGTGTTTTTTTTTTTTTTCCCGCTCTTCAGTCTCAGGTTGCGGTTAAAGAGGGAGAGGGGCCGGGGGAGGAGGAGGAGGAGGAGGAAGAGGAAGCAGCAGCTCCCAAGGAGAATGAGGAGGGAGCAGCTTCCGATGGGGAGGAAGAGGAGGATGAGGAGCAGCAGCTCCTGAGGAAGAGGAGGATGAGGAGGGAGCAGCTCCTGAGGAAGAGGAGGATGAGGAGGCAGCACGTCCCGATGGGGTGGATGAGGAGGGAGCACTTCCCGATGAGGAGGAAGAGGAGGATGAGGAGGGAGCAGCTCCTGAGGAAGAGGAGGAAGAGGAGGGAGCAGCTTCCGATGAGGAGGAAGAGGAGGATGAGGAGGGAGCAGCTCCTGAGGAAGAGGAGGATGAGGAGGGAGCACCTCCCTATGGGGAGGAAGAGGAGGATGAGGAGGGGAGCAGCTTCCGATGGGGAGGAAGAGGAGGATGAGGAGCAGCAGCTCCTGAGGAAGAGGAGGATGAGGAGGGAGCACCTCCCTATGGGGAGGAAGAGGAGGATGAGGAGGGAGCAGCTTCCAACGGGGAGGAAGAGGAGGATGAGGAGGAAGATGAGGAGGCAGCAGCTCCCGAGGAGGAGGAGGATGAGGAAGGAGCAGCTTCTGATGGGGGAGGATGAAGAGGATGAGGAGGCTGCTTCCAAAGGGATGAGGAAGATAAGAAGGCAGCAATTCCAGATGAGGAGGATGAGGAGGCAGCAGCTCCAGATGAGGAAGAGGAGGATGAGGAGCAGCAGCTTCCAAAGGGGAGGATGAGGAAGATAAGGAGGCAGCAATTCCAGGTGAGGAAAATGAGGAGGAGGATGAGGAGGGAGCAGCTCCTGATGGGGGAAGATGAAGGTGAGGAGGCAGATGAGGAAGAGGAGGATGAGGAGCAGTGGCTTCCAAAGGGGAGGATGAGGAGAGTGAGGAGGCAGCAGCTCCCGATGGGGAGGAAGAGGAGGATGAGGAGGAAGCAGCTGTGGAGGAGGAAGATGAGGAAGCACCGCATGGGGAGATGGAGGAGGAAGAAGAGGTTGAGGAGGCAGCAGCTGCCAATGGGGAGGAAGAGGAGGATGAGGAGGAAGCAGCTGTGGAGGAGGAGGATGACGAAGCACCGCATGGGGAGATGGAGGAGGAAGAAGAGGTTGGCAGCTCCCAGTGGGGAGGAAGAGGAGGCAGCGGGCACTGGTGGGGAGGATGAGGAGGATGAGGAGGATGAGGAAGCCGAAGCAGCCCCAGCTTCCCCCTGCACTGCACAATTCGAACCCCAGAAGGGCCCGAGGTGCCCCAAACCCGTCTGGAATTGGGATTTTGGGATGACTTTCCCCCCTCCCTGGTGGGACGTGGCTCAGGGAGAGCTTGGGAAGGAGATTCCAGAGCATCTTGGAATATCCTGGGTTGGGAAGAGGTCACCAAAGAGCCACTCCTGGTGCTGCCCAGGACAATCCCAAAATCCCACCAGGCTCCTGAGCTCTGCTGGCATTGCCAGAGTTCCCACGGTTTTGTTTTGGGGCTGTTTGAGGTGTTTTTGGGGAGAATCCAATTCCTGTTGCTCCTTTGATGCATCCTGGGGGTCTGAGCATGGAGTGGGCAGAATCTGATCCCAGAGAACTTCCCACCAGTGGGATAAGGAGAGGGATTTTCCCTCTGCTCTCCCTTGTTCTGTGTGAAGCAAATCCTGGATCAAAGCTTGGACAACGGAGCAAATCCCCTGGGAATGGGGTTATAATTCCAACAAAGTGGAAATTCCAGTGGGATGTGGGAGAAGCAGCAGGAAGGGTTGGTCTGGGGCCATTCCTGGCTGGGGAGCTCCCAAATTCCAGGGTGGAATTCTCCTTTCCTTCTGCAGGTTTGATGGTGGCAATGGATGCAGGGATTGAGTGTCCGGAATCCACATCCAGCTGTGGATTTGCTCCTTTCCCAATCCAGCTTTTCCTGCCCCAGTGGTGGTGGTGGGGACTGAGATCCACTGACCATTCCCAGCTTCCCCTGTGGATGCTGGAATGATATTCCACAAATTTCATTTTAATTCACAACTTGTGGTTTTTTTGGGTTTTTTTTTTTTTTTTGGCTGCTCTCCATCCAAAAATAACGGGAATTCTGCTGCAATCAGGAATTGCAGGGAAGTGCTTTTCATTCCAGGGAGAGGAGGAAATCACCCACCAGGAGAAGGTTCCTGGAATGTCTCAGAAGTCCTTGAGGCTCTTTGTGGTTGGGGTGGAATTTGCAGGAATTTCTTCCTGCGGTCACTGCACCTGGCAGGAGGAGCAGGGAGGGGACAGGGAATGTTGGGGCTTCCCAATTTTCCTGCAGCTCCTGGGATCCTCGGGAAGGGCTGGAGGTTCTGGTTGGAGGGTTGGCACAGGGATATGGGGACACCTCCTGGCCCTTTTGGGTGGCATTTGGTCCTTTTTGGGTGTCACCGGATTTTGGGGATCACCAGGGTTTTGGTCCTTGTTGAGTGACACTGGAATTTTGGGATCACTGGAATTTTGGTCATCATTTGGTCCTTTTTGGGTGTCACTGGATTTTGGGGATCACCGGGGTTTTGGTCGTTGAGTGTCATTGGACTTTTGGGATCACTGGATTTTTGGATCACTGGAATTTTGGGTGTCATTCGGTCCTTTTTGGGATCCCTGGATTTTTGGGTGTCATTCGATCCTTTTTCGGTGTTACTGGATTTTTGGGATCACTGGATTTTTAGGATCACTGGGATTTTGGGTGTCATTTGGTCATTTTTGGGAGTCACTTGATAATTTTTAGGACCACTGGATTTTTGTGTCCTTTTTGGGATTTTTTGGGTGTAATTTTATTCTTTCTGGGTGTCACTGGAATTACGGGTTTTTGGGCATCGTTTGGTCCTTTTTGGGATCACTGGATTTTTGGGATCACTGGATTTTTAGGATCACTGGGATTTTTGGGTGTCATTTGCTTCTTTTTGGGTGCAAATTTTGGGGATCTCTGGAATTTTAGGCTCACTGGGTTTTTGGGTGTCATTTGGTCTTTTTGGGGATCACTCAGTTTTCCCAAGCATGGCTTGTCTGGGAGTGGGAAAACCCAGGGGAGCAGGGGATGGATGGATGGATGGATGGATGGATGGATGGATGGATGGATGGATGGATGGATGGATGGATGGATGGGGGATGGATGATGGATGGAGGGAGGGATGGATGGATGGATGGATGGGTGGATGGATGGATGGGTGGATGGATGGATGGATGGGGGAGGGATGGATGGGGGAGGGATGGATGGAGGGAGGGATGGAGGGATGGATGGGGGATGGAGGGATGGATGGATGGATGGATGGATGGATGGATGGATGGATGGTGAGATGGAGGGATGGATGGATGGAGGGATGCATGGAGGGATGCATGGAGGGATGGAGGATGGATGGATGGATGGATGGATGGATGGATGGATGCATGGAGGGATGCATGGATGGATGGATGGATGGATGGATGATGGATGGATGGAGTGTGACTATTTGGGATCTGCAGGTGGTGCTGAAGCTGTGGGATGTTCTCACCTCCGGCCTCACCTTCCTGTGGGATGAGTAATTAACATTTAATAATTAATTACTAAATAATAGGGAAAGTCAGAGATTTGGGATCAGATCCTTGGCTCCAGCTCAGGGCCTGGGGGATCTGTTCCTGGCTGGGCAGGGGGTGCCTCTGGATCAGCCTCTCCCATTCCCTGCCCGTAAATCAGGGAATCACTCAGGGGGTTGTGCTGGAAGGGACTCTAAAGCCCTTCCAATTCCTACCTAGCCATGGGATGTTGGGTCAGGAGATGGGAATGTGGGAATTCCATGCCCAAACTCCCCTTGCTGCCTCCTTCCACATCCTTATTCCATCAAAAGCGATTCTGGAGCCAGGGAAATGTCAGCACATCCCTGCTGGGAGAATTTCTCCTGCCCCAAACCCAGGAGGTTCCCAGGGTGTCGGAACCCAGGACATCCCTCTGGCTGTCCTGGATGGCTCCAGCCCCTGCCAGGGGGCTCAGAGACCCTGGCACAGAGCCCAAGGCACTGAGCTTTGGATTTAACCTTGGAAAAAACAATTACCAACCTTGGATGAAGAATTACAAGTCAAAAGAGTTTAAGTGGAATGACAGGGAATTTATCACAGGGTGAAAAATAGATTTTGGGGGTTTTTAGAATGGGGGTTCAGAGGGCAAGATGGAGGGATCTGGGTGTGTCCTGTCCTTCTCCTTTTTCTCCTTCTTGTTCTCCATCTTCTGGGTGATGTTGGCACTTTTGGATTGGTTTAAGGCAGAAGCTCAGTGTCTAACACAGGTGATGGGATTGGGGAGTTATGGTAAATAATGCACAGGCAGTTTTTAGTGTAAAAGATAACACTGCCCCAGGGCAGGCAGAGTGCCTCTGTCTGACCTGCTGGACAGACCTTGGCTGGACAGGAGAAATAATTTATAGATAAGGAACAATGAACAACCTTGAGAATGAGAACAGAAGAGCTCTGACTCCTTCTTTGACTCTGGGGTGGGAAAAGAGACTTTGTGACACACCTGGGGGTCACTGTGAGCAGCAGAGATCCCGAGACCAGGGGATGCAGAACCTTTGGGATCTTTGTTTCCTTTGTCCCAGCTCCTGCTCCCCTCGGGAGCACTTGGAAATGTGAATAACCTGGAGAAGTTCCAGCTGGAGGAACCGGAGCGGCGCAGCCCTGGCTGCCAGCCAGGCACTCAATCTCCTCATCCATCACTTTCCGACCCTTTTCCCCCCTCTTTTTAACCCCCACCTCCTTCAAACCCAACGATTTTCCCACAAATCCCCACCTCTCCTTGGCCATGGGTCCTGCTTCCCTGGAAATATTCCCTTTTTGGGAATGCATAATCCCATTCCACGTTTTTTAAGGGAGAACAGATGAACAAACGTCCCCCGCCCTGGGATGCCCCACGTGGCAGCAGGGTGACAAAACTGCAAATATCCCATTCTTTATTCCATGAATCCATCTGATGAGCAGTGATTCCCAACAAAATTCCCACTTGGAGTCACCCACCCCCAACCTTCTCTCCTCTCCTGGGATTTCTCGCAGGAATTGGAGCTCAGGGCACCAAACCCCTCCTTTGCTGCAGGGGCAAATCCAACTTTTTTCCCTCAAATTGTGCATCTTGGAGAGGGAGGAAGGTTCTGCCTGGAGATGATCTTCCCAAGAAACACCCAGCTGGAATTTTCTGCTCGGAAAATCCTCTAAATTTGGCTTTTAAAAGGTGTTTTCCATGTGAAAATCTGATTTGCAGGGAGTCACTGTGGAGCAGGAAAAAAACCAGGAGGGTCTGGATGTCATTGCCAGGACTCACCAGGGGTTTTCCTGCTTTTCCCCTGGATGCTTCCGAGCTGAAATCCTCCATCCCAAACTCCTGGAACATTCCTTGGCACAGGAATCTTAGAGGGACTCCTCGTTCTCATTAATTCCTGGCGTTAATTGGAATGAAATCCCTGGAAAAGCTGGATGAAGCCATTGAGAGTTCCCCCCCCACCCCCAAATCCATAATTTCCACCTTGGAAGTTGTCCACACTTCCCTAGGAACAGGTGAGGCTCAGAGCAGGAAAAGAACTTTTGATTGATCATTAAAAAAAGAATAAAAATTCCCTTTGGCAACGCCACTTCTCTCCACAGGGAGAATTCCCTGTTTTCCAGAGGGGGAATTCTGCAGGAATTCTTGGGAGTCTAAACCACCAGCAATACCAAAAATTCCAGACTCCTCTGCCATGGTGGGCTGGATCCTCAAGGAAGTTCATCCTGGAGATCAGGGTTGGATGCAGCTGATTCCTGATTTTCCAGGCTTTTTCTCCTGGATTAATCAAAGTGGGAAGTTTCTCCTGTTTTTATCCCACCACCAATATTCCCATCTGGGCCTCGTTACCTCAGGTGGATGTTGGGAAAGGGGAGGGGCAAAGCTGAACTCTCAGCATTAGCGAAGAAATGAAGGAATTCCGGGATTTATGGATTTCAATCCCAGGATTTATGGATTTCAATCCCAGTTTTCCAATCTGGAGGAGCTTTTCCAGCTGGAGAAAAGCTTCTCCTGGCACTGAGGGTGGGTGGGAGCGTCACCCTCAGGTGGCCCCAGCTCCAACCTCTTTCCCTCCGCAGGTGAGGGGCTCTCCAGGCTCTGTGCTGGCTTCCAGGAATTCCCAGGAGCTGCTTCCCAAGGGAAATGTTGTGTGCCCAGATCCTGGTCCTGGCGGTGGCCACGGGGCCCTTCCAAGCCGGAGCTGCTCATGAAGGTGAGTGACAAGGGACAAGGGACACCTGGGTCACCACGGGTGCGGCACCTGGGACATTTCGGGGAGGAAAATCCCTTTTCCGAGCAGATTTTCCCGGATCCACTCGTGGATCTGTCAGGGTGGGGCTGTGGTGCCTTTAATTCCTGCTCGGGATCCTCTTGGGTTGGGATCGTGTGGATAACAGAGCACCTCCAAAGGAATTCAGGGCCTGAATTCCTGCTCTGGGATTCATGGAAAAATCAGGGCTCTGCCCAGTGCCCTGCCTCTGCTCCAGCTCCTGCTCCAGGGGAAAGTGGGGAGAAAGGGAAAACAAATCCCCTCGGAATTCCAAGAGCTGGTTCCAGCCACCCCACAGGAGATGGGAGAGGAAAATCCTCAAGGAAGCCTTGAATCCTTCTCCTGTTCTTTAGGGAGTGGGGAGGGCCCAAGGATTCACCTCCCCAGCTCCATGCAAGCCCACAAAGGGCTTTGGGAATGAGGGGCTGGATCCAAAATGCAATTGGAATTCCAGGGAAGAGCCTCATGGATGTATTTTTTGGTCTTGGTGGGGGGGAGATCCTTGGGACCATCCTCAAGGGAAAATCCAGAGCTCCCAGGATTGTCCCAGGCTGGGTGGGATCCTCCTTTTTCCAACAACCGCCAGGTCTGGAGGTGCAGATCCATCCAAATCCGTTAAATTCAACAAGAAGTTAACGGAATCTTCAGCATCATCCCGGAAATTACCTTGATGGAGCTGCTGTCCATCAATTAACCAAGAACCTCAACTCTGGTGCTGCTTAATTCCGGGCTGGGAGCGGGGCAATAAATCAACCTCTGGAGATGTCTCTGGCAAATCCCTGATGGATGGAACGGGATGGTTCTGGAGGTGCCTGGAAAATTCCAACTCCCATCCCCCTGTGATTGATAGAGCTGTCCAGGGTGGGATTTCCTCCAGAAGGTACCAATCCAAATGTCTTTAACATCCCCACATTTCCCCATGACAGCTCCAGGTGCCTGATCCAAGCAGGAATTCCGAGGTTTTGGGGAAAAAGGAAAGCCCCCAGAATGAGCTGGGATTGTCACATTTATAGGGAAAAGGGCACCGTCCCACCCTTTGGAATCCCTTATTTGTTGTTTTCCTCCTCATTATCCCTGGATGCAAATGAGGCGGGGTGAGGAAGACTCTCAAACATCAGGATGGATGGAGGAAGCTCTGCCATGGACGGGGACATTCCTGTGTCCCGGGTCATCCTGGCCTTGGACACTTCCCAGGATGGGGCCCATCTTTGGATGAGAAGCTTCTCCTGGGTCAGAGAAATTAGGATTGGATGGAATTAGGAGGGAATTAAGGAGAACTAAGGAGAGCACAACACCCTGGGAAGCACCTGAACGTGGTCTCTGCATCTCCTTCCCTTGTGTGTCCTGGGAATTCAGGTGGCTCTGGGGGGTGTCCCTCATGAGCCCCCCTGTCCCTCTTGTCCCCCAGCCTGCAGGACAGCAGAGGTGGCCAAGGTGCTGTTCCTCGTGGGGCACTCGGAGGGAAGCGCGGGGAAGGAGAGCTCCCGGCTGCTCCAGGATTTCATCGGGAGCGTGGCCAGATCCTTCCAGAGCGCGGGGATGGGAAGAGGAGGAGTCCAGCTGGGCCTGGCTCTGTTTGGGGAGACACCAAGGTGGGTCTGAGCCTCCTCCTCCAGCCACTCCTGCATCCCTGGAATCCAGCTCATGGGTGAGGAGCGCCTGCAGCTCTGGGGAGCCTCTGAGCAGGAGCTGAGGCCTCAGCAGAGGCATCCAGAGGTGCTTGGACACAGGGAATTCTCTCAGGGCAGGAAGGATGGGGTTAACACTCAGATTCTGAGTCCAGGGCAGGAAGGATAGGGTTAAAACTCAAATTCCCAGTTCAGGGCAGGAAGGATGGGGTTAAAACTCAAATTCCCAGTTCAGGGAATGAAGGATGGGGTTAACACTCAAATTCCCAGATCAGGGCTGGAAGGATGGGGTTAAAACTCAAATTCCCAGTTCAGGGCTGGAAGGATGGGGTTAACACTCAAATTCCCAGTTCAGGGCAGGAAGGATGGGGTTAACACTCAAATTCCCAGTTCAGAGCAGCAAGGATGGGGTTAACACTCAAATTCCAAGTTTTAGATCCTGGGTTGTGGTACCACGGTCTGGGCTCGTTCCCTGCCCTCCTCTGACCCCTGTGAGGAGAACTTTTGGCATGAGTTAAATCCATGGAATGGTTGGGGTGGGAAGGGACCTTAAAGACCATTTCATTCCAGCTTTCATGGGCAGGGACACCTTCCCCTATCCCAGGCTAATCCAAGCCCCATCCAGCCTGGCTTGGACACTTCCAGGGATCCAGGGGCAGCCAGAGCTTCTCTGGGCAACTGGAAAAAAAAAATTGATGTCAAGGTTATTGCTGGTTATGGCCATTTTCAGTGCCCCCCTTGCTCTTCATTGCCCATCTCTCATTCCCAGGATGAGTGTGGAGCTCACGGATTACGTGACCATCAGAGAAAAGCTGGAAGCAGTTCAGGATCTCTCCTTCAAAGGCAGCAGCCTCCAAACTGGCTCAGCCCTGGCTTTTGCAGCTGAGGCCTTGGCCCAACAGGACACCCTGAGACAGGAGGCAGCAGCAAAGGTGGGTGAGCTCCTGAGGTGGTGTCCAGGGAGCAGCTGGGTCATTCCAGAATCCTGGAATGGTTTGGGTCAGTAGGAAATTCAAAACCCATCCTGTGCCACCCCTCTGCCATGGGCAGGGACACCTCCCACCATCCCAGGCTGCTCCAAACCCCGTCCAACCTGGCCTCAGACACTTCCAGGGATCCAGGGACAGCCACAGCTTCTCTGGGAATTCCTTCCCAACATCCCATCCATCCCTGCCCTCTGGCAGGGGGAAGCCATTCCCACTTTGTCCCATCACTCCATGATCTTGCGAGTTGTCCCTCTCCACAGGGAAGAATTCTCTCCTAGCATCCAGTCCAAACCTGGTCCTCCTTTGAGAGCTGCACCTGAGAACTTGTAGGGATGAATCCTCTCCCTGTGCTGGCAGGAATTTCCTCCTGGAGCAGGGATGAGACACAAGGGCAGGAGGGCCCTGCAGAGAAGCCCCTCGGAGGAGCAGCTCTGGCAGTGATTCCATGGGAGATTCCTCAGAGATGTTGGGTTTTTGAAGGATTCAGTTCCAAGAGAGGGATTTCAGGGATGCGAAACCCCGCAGCTCCCACCGTGACCTCCTGATGCTGAGCCCGTTTCTTCCCTGGCTGTTATCCCAACCCTTGCAGGTGGTGGTTCTGATCACGGATGGGAAATCCAGCGATTCCGTGGAAGAGGGAGCCCGGATCCTGCAGGATGGGGGGGTGACAGTGTTTGCTGTGGGTACGTGTGGCCACCGACACCTCTGTGAGACCAACCCTCGTTCTTCTCCCTGGGGAATGCTCCTGATTCCCAGCACCCTCTTCCTAAAAAACCGCTCCCATCCCCAGGCCCAGCCTTTGGAAACCACTGCAAGTCCAGGAAAATTGTTGTGTCCTTGGATATTTTTGTTGTTGTTGTCAATAACTGGTTCATTCAGTGAGAATCTGTGGGTTTGTGTCTGTCAAAGCCTCTGGGGAATTCAGAAGGGGTTCAGCAAGTGGTTCCATAAAAGTCAAAATGTTTTGATGTGACATTTAGGAAAAAAAAAACAAAACAAACAATTGAAAATGCTTTTGCTTCTGAAGTTCTCTCTTAACAGGACTCAGAGATTGACTCAGAAATGTCCCTCAGAATAATTCCATGAGTGAGGAAAGGTTCCACTGCTCCCCCCATCCCCAAGAGTGAAATTCCACCAGGCAAATCCTTCCCTTCCCCAAATATCTCAGGGAATGACAGGAATGGTGGTGGGGTTTCGATCCAAAGAGCAACCAGGTCGATTTGAACCGAGGTGAGGTGAGAATTGAGGAAGGATTGGTTTGTGGGGTGGACTTTTTCCCCTTTTTTTGGTTCAACCACAGGAACACCCTGGAATTCTCAAACAGCTTCCCAAAATCCCGTTGTCTGCTCGGCACAGGAATGTCTCTGTACCCAATGGGAAGGACATCCTGCCCTGTTCCTTCTCTTTCCACCTCTCAGCCCATTACCAGCCCTGAGACAATCTCTGTGACGCCTCTGGAGAAATCCTGACCTCTTTTCCCTGGTGGAAGGGACTTCCTCTGCTTCCCCCATCCAGCTTGAGACTCCATTCCTGGTTCCCTCCTTTTCCTTGGCAGCACAACCCAAAATTGGCGTCACACTCAAATTCAAAGCCTGCCCAGCCTCATGGGTGGTGTTTGATGTCCTCTTTTCCTGCTCTTTCCCTCCCCTAGGGATTAAGGATGCTGACAAGAAGGAGTTGGGCAGGATTGCTTCAGATCCCACTGCGGAGCACGTGCTTTACGTGGAAGATTTCCAGCTGCTCCCAGATGTGGCTCCCAAACTCTCTCGGCGGCTCTGCTTCACCGCCTCGGAGCCACCACGTCCCGTCAAGCAGAGGGTGCAAGGTGTGTCCAGGTTCTCCCTTGATCCTGCTTCCCATCTGCTCAAACCAGCCTCTGGATGTGCTTCCATGGGGATGAACTCCCCACGTCCCTCTGAGGGAGCTGGAGGGGCTGGGTGATCCCAGAGGAGCAACCAGCTCCTGCTTTGGGACAGTGGTCCTGGGTGTTTTCCTTGTGGCTGCCTCTCCATGGTTTTTTTAGGGATATTAGATCCCGGGAATTTTGATGCTGGATCAAACAAAAGGAGCAGCAAGGGGATGGAGCAGCATTTCTGCTCCTTGGGGTATTTCGTGGTGGGATTGGCACAGGGAATTCTGGCAGCAGAGGTCGGGGTCTGGGGAAGAACTCCATTCCCTGCTGAGGTCTCCAGAGAGGTCTCCAGAGAGATCCTGACACTGCAGTGAATCCAGAGGTGATGGCACTGAATTCCTGCCCCTTCTTGAGAAGCTGAGTTCAAAGCTTGGGGTAGAAATGCAGAGAACTTCACCTGAGACTTTAAAGGGTTGGGGTTTTTTTTGTTTTGGTTTTTTTTTTTTTTGCTTCTTCTGTGGTTCCGCAGCACTTCAGGTTCTCCCTGTGACATTCCATGGGAAATCCAGGCTTCCTGTGACATTCCGTGGAGAGTCCAGGCTCCCTGGCAGGTTTCTCCAGTGCTGGGAAGGCGAAGGGCAGGGAGGAGCTGCTGCCCCGTGCATTAACCAGACGTTCACTGGGGAAGCGTAACCAGAACCAAACTGGCCCAAAAATATTCCTGCTGGAGCATCTCCTGTCTGGAAGCAGATCCCAGGTGTCCCTGTGCTCCCAACCTGAGTGACACCCATGGCTTTCTCTGTGTGGGATGTGTTGACTCCGTCCATGAACATCACGTGGTGGAATCCGATCCAAACTCCTTCCTTTGTGTTTTTGCAGCTGAGCAGATCCTGGGCCCTCGGGAGCTGCGTGTCAGCGAGCCCAGCCACAGCTCCCTGAGGCTCTCGTGGGTGGCAGCCACGGGCAGGGTGACAGGGTACCATGTCCATGTCCACCCCTCGCTGCCACCGGGGCAGCCGGAGCACCAGCGGCAGGTAGGGGCATGGTCTCATTTTACAGGGCACCAGTTGGGGTTCAGTTCCCAGCGTTGGGGTTCAGTTCCCAATGTTGGGAGGTCATCCTCTTTTGTGGGCACAGCCTGGTTAGGAGGTGGCACCATGTCCTTCAGGTATTCTGGTCACAATGGAATTGGCAGAAATTCCTGAGGGTTGAAGTGAAGGTGTGGATCCACCATGGGTGTGGATCCACCATGGGATCCACCAGTTTCCTTTCCCAAAGTTGGAGGTTCATCCCATGTTGAGGGCACAGCCTGGTTAGGGGGTGACACCACGTCCCTCAGCCATCCCAGGCACAGCAGGATTGGTGGGAATTCCTGAGGATTGTGTGAAGCTGTAGATCCACCATGGATGTAGATCCACCATGGGTATGGAATCCACCATGGGATCCACCAGTTTCAGTTCCCAAATTTGGGGGTTCATCCCGTGTTGAGGGCACAGCCTGGATAGGAGGTGACACCATGTCCCTCAGCCATCCTGGGCACAGCAGGATTGGCAGGAATTCCTGAGGGTTGAAGTGAAGGTATGGATCCACCATGGCTGTGGATCCACCATGGGACCACCAGTTTCAGTTCCCATTGTTGGGTTTTAGTTCCCAAAGTTTGGTGTTCATCCCATGTTGAGGGCACAGGCTGGTTAGGAGGTGGTGCCATGTCCCACAGCTGTCCTGGTGACAGCGGGATGGGCAGGAATTCCTGAGGGTTGAAGTGAAGCTGTAGATCCACCATGGGATCTGCCAGTTTCAGTTCTCAGTGTTGGGGATCAGTTCCCAATGTTGGGGCTCAGTTCCCAATGTTGGGTTTCCTTTCCCAATGTTGTGGGGTCACTCCATGTTGATGCCACAGCCTGGTTAGGAGGTGGCACCATGTCCCTCAGGTATTCTGGTCACAATGGAATTGGCAGAAATTCCTGAGGGTTGAAGTGAAGGTGTGGATCCACCATGGGTGTGGATCCACCATGGGATCCACCAGTTTCCTTTCCCAAAGTTGGGGATTCATCCCATGTTGAGGGCACAGCCTGGTTAGGGGGTGACACCATGTCCCTCAGCCATCCCAGGCACAGCAGGATTGGTGGGAATTCCTGAGGATTGTGTGAAGCTGTAGATCCACCATGGATGTAGATCCACCATGGGTATGGAATCCACCATGGGATCCACCAGTTTTAGTTCCCAAAGTTGGGGGTTCATCCTGTGCTGAGGGCACAGCCTGGTTAGGAGGTGACACCACGTCCCTCAGCCATCCTGAGCACAGCGGGATTGGCAGGAATTCCTGAGGGTTGAAGTGAAGGTGTGAATCCACTATGGGTGCAGATCCACCATGGGATCCGCCAGTTTTGGTCCCAGTGTTGGGGTTTAGTTCCCAAAGTTGGGGGTTCATCCCATGTTGAGGGCACAGGCTGGTTAGGAGGTGGCACCATGTCCCTCAGCCATCCTGGGCACAGCGGGATTGGAATTCCTGAGGGTTGAAGTGAAGCTGTAGATCCACCATGGGTGTGGAATCCACCATGGGATCCACCAGTTTCAGTTCCCAAATTTGGGGGTTCATCCTGTGCTGAGGGCACAGCCTGGTTAGGAGGTGACACCACGTCCCTCAGCCATCCTGAGCACAGCGGGATTGGCAGGAATTCCTGAGGGTTGAAGTGAAGGTGTGAATCCACTATGGGTGCAGATCCACCATGGGATCCAGCAGTTTCAGTCCCAGTGTTTGGTTTTAGTTCCCAAAGTTGGTGTTCATCCCATGTTGAGGGCACAGGCTGGTTAGGAGGTGGTGCCATGTCCCACAGCTGTCCTGGTGACAGCGGGATGGGCAGGAATTCCTGAGGGTTGAAGTGAAGCTGTAGATCCACCATGGGATCTGCCAGTTTCAGTTCTCAGTGTTGGGGATCAGTTCCCAATGTTGGGTTTCCTTTCCCAATGTTGTGGGGTCACTCCATGTTGATGCCACAGCCTGGTTAGGAGGTGGCACCATGTCCCTCAGGTATTCTGGTCACAATGGAATTGGCAGAAATTCCTGAGGGTTGAAGTGAAGGTGTGGATCCACCATGGGTGTGGATCCACCATGGGATCCACCAGTTTCCTTTCCCAAAGTTGGGGATTCATCCCATGTTGAGGGCACAGCCTGGTTAGGGGGTGACACCATGTCCCTCAGCCATCCCAGGCACAGCAGGATTGGTGGGAATTCCTGAGGATTGTGTGAAGCTGTAGATCCACCATGGATGTAGATCCACCATGGGTATGGAATCCACCATGGGATCCACCAGTTTCAGTTCCCAAATTTGGGGGTTCATCCTGTGCTGAGGGCACAGCCTGGTTAGGAGGTGACACCACGTCCCTCAGCCATCCTGAGCACAGCAGGATTGGCGGGAATTCCTGAGGGTTGAAGTGAAGGTGAAGATCCACCATGGGATCCGCCAGTTTTGGTCCCAGTGTTGGGGTTTAGTTCCCAAAGTTGGGGGTTCATCCCGTGCTGAGGGCACAGCCTGGTTAGGAGGTGGCACCATGTCCCTCAGCCATCCTGGGCACAGCGGGATTGGAATTCCTGAGGGTTGAAGTGAAGGTGTGAATCCACTATGGGTGCAGATCCACCATGGGATCCAGCAGTTTCAGTCCCAGTGTTGGGTTTTAGTTCCCAAAGTTGGTGTTCATCCCATGTTGAGGGCACAGCCCAGTTAGGAGGTGGTGCCATGTCCCACAGCTGTCCTGGTGACAGCGGGATGGGCAGGAATTCCTGAGGGTTGAAGTGAAGCTGTAGATCCACCATGGGATCTGCCAGTTTCAGTTCTCAGTGTTGGGGCTCAGTTCCCAATGTTGGGGCTCAGTTCCCAATGTTGGGTTTCCTTTCCCAATGTTGTGGGGTCACCCCATGTTGATGCCACAGCCTGGTTAGGAGGTGGCACCATGTCCCTCAGGTATTCTGGTCACAATGGAATTGGCAGAAATTCCTGAGGGTTGAAGTGAAGGTGTGGATCCACCATGGGTGTGGATCCACCATGGGATCCACCAGTTTCAGTTCCCAAAGTTGGGGGTTCATCCCATGTTGAGGGCACAGCCTGGTTAGGGGGTGACACCATGTCCCTCAGCCATCCCGGGCACAGCAGGATTGGCAGGAATTCCTGAGGATTGTGTGAAGCTGTAGATCCACCATGGGATCCACCAGTTTCAGTTCCCATTGTTGGGTTTTAGTTCCCAAAGTTGGGGGTTCATCCTGTGCTGAGGGCACAGCCTGGTTAGGGGGTGACACCATGTCCCTCAGCCATCCTGAGCACAGCAGGATTGGCAGGAATTCCTGAGGATTGTGTGAAGCTGTGGATCCACCATGGGATCCACCAGTTACGATTCCCAGTGCTGTTTCAGCTCCCAATGTTGGGGGGGTCATGCTTGGTTAGGAGCTGGCCCCCAACCTTCCCAATATCCAATCCTTTCCTTATCTTTCTGATGCCACCACTCCATCCCATCCAGCCTCTCCTGCTCTCCTGCTCCTGCTTTGTTCTGGTGACATCTCCGGGGGTTTTGGGATTTTCCGTGTCCTCATGTGAGGGATGCTGCCGTGTGCTCCAGCTCATCCCACCCTGCACAAAGTTTGGGAGCAACCCTGAAGGGTAGAAGATCCTTGCCCTAAAAGCTTTGATTCCTAACAATAGAACAAAGCTATGAAAGCCTAAATTATTGAGGTGGAGGTTATTAATTGTATTAATTATTAAAATTGTATTTAACTGGAATGATCCGCCTTGGCAGCTTCTGTGTTTTCCCTGTTATTATGAGATCCTAAAGTTCTGTTTCCATCTCCTGCCCTCGGGTTACATCAAAAATTCCTTCTCTGAGCTGAAAAGGAACTTTCCTGGTTGTTTTCCCTTCATTTTCTTCGAAGGAATTTGAGATCACCTTTACCCTTAACGCACTCTCCCTGTTTCATTTCCTGGGTTGTTCCACAATTTGAGGATCACAACACCTGGGTGAGGGTTTCAGGAGGCCCCTGCTCGTGGAAGTCACCTTGAGCAGGTGTGGAAGGCGGCCTGATGTCCTGCTGGGGGTGTGACACCGGTGTCCCTTGTCCCCCTGTGTGGCAGGTGGAGGTGGATGGGGACACAACCACCGTGCTGGTGACAGACCTGAAGCCCAGCACCAAATACGTGCTGACGGTGAGGGCCAGCTACGGAGGGGCCCTCGGGGAGCCGGCAGCCACCAAAGGGAAAACAGGTGAGAGTCCCCTGGGCCAGCCCTGCGGAAAACAGCCAACCCCGAGCTGGAGGGGAGGGATGGAGGGATGGAGGGATGGAGGGATGGAGGGATGGAGGGATGGATGGATGGATGGATGGATGGATGGATGGATGGATGGATGGATGGATGGATGGATGGATGGATGGATGGATGGATGGATGGATGGATGGATGGATGGATGGATGGATGGTGGCATGGGTTTGGAGCTTCAAAGTTTACTAGAGAAGCTCCTGTTGAGTCCTGAAGTGCAGGAAGCTTCTTGCCTTTCCAAACTCCTCCAAAAGGAGTCTGGATGGGGCTGGATCCAATCCCAACCCCAGACTGCCAACAGATTAAATCCAAGGAATTATAAAGGTATGGTCAACCTTTGTCCAAGGATTTAAGATGGCAAACCAGGTTTATTTATATTATATAAAATTTATATTAAAATTAATGATTTCCTATGATAAATGAGTAGATGAAAAGATCTTAATTAGAATTATTTACTGCACGGCAGAGAAGCTAGAACTACCAGGACAGGACAGAGCGGTGCACTTCATCAAAGTAATTACACTATAGTAATTAAATTGAAGTCATTATATCAAAGTAATTGTAATGAAATTAGCCCAAAAAGCCCCAATTATTGAAGCAGAGATTGATGTCACTCACCCAGATCAGTGTCCAGGGGCAGATCTCTTCTGCTGGCCCTCAAGGGCTGACTTTGAGGGGTGTCCCCACCCAAAGCAGGAATCTCCATTCCCAAGGAGGGATATGCCAGGAGAATGTTTGAAAGTGGGCCTGGACTTTCACCCCCTCTGCTTTTAGGGATTGTCACAGCTTAAGGGACTCACAAATCCCACTCTGCTCCCTGGCTGAAGCTCCAATCCTGCCTAGCCAGAGGGGTTCTGTACAGAATTATTCCTTTCTTCCCTGCCTTTTGTTCCCTCCCCGCACCCCCTGCCACGTCCGGAATTGTTTGTCTTCTTCAGAGGGGAGGTCCCTGACAGGATGAATAAATAAAGCTCCTCAGTGAGGTCTGGCTCATCTGTACTTGCCAGGGAGAAGACGGAGTGTCTTTGTGGGTGGAAATGAAGCCATTTGATCTCTCCTCTTATTATCCCCAACACGAAGCCCGAGGCAGGAGCCATAAATCCGCCTGCCATGGCTGGCTGGATCCAAACAGGCTCCTCTCCCTTGGAATTGTGGCCGTGGGAGCAAAGCAGGCTTTGATTCGTGGCTTTGATTCCTGCTCAGTCTGCAAGAACCGCAGAGTTTCACCTGCCCGGGGTAGATTTCCTCTGCTTGTGAGAGGATATTTCAGATCCCAGCACCATTCCCAGAGAAAACTCCCAAACTTTCTGCCCTGGGACGTTCTGTCCCTATTTTCAAGAGGGAAAAGGGTTGGTAGGAGGGAGACCGTTGGTTTTAAGGAATCAGAGTTGGTGCTTCTCCTCTTTGTGCCTCTCTGTGCCTGAGGACAAAAGATTTTCCAAGGATCTTTTCCATCATTCCAGCACTTCCACCTCCATTTCTGCCCTATTTCTGTGTCCCTCTGAAGACAAAAGATTTTCCAAGGATCTTTTCCATCATTCCAGCACTTCCACCTCCATTTCTGCCCTATTTTTGTGCCTCTCTGTGCCTGAGGACAAAAGATTTTCCAAGGATCTTTTCCATCATTCCAGCACTTCCACCTCCATTTCTGCCCTATTTCTGTGCCTCTCTGTGCCTGAAGACAAAAGATTTTCCAAGGATCTTTCCATCCTTCCAGCACTTCCACCTCCATTTCTGCCCTATTTCTGTGTCCCTCTGTGCCTGAAGACAAAAGATTTTCCAAGGATCTTTTCCATCATTCCAGCACTTCCACCTCCATTTCTGCCCTATTTCTGTGTCCCTCTGAAGACAAAAGATTTTCCAAGGATCTTTCCATCCTTCCAGCACTTCCACCTCCATTTCTGCCCTATTTCTGTGTCCCTCTGAAGACAAAAGATTTTCCAAGGATCTTTTCCATCCTTCCTGCACTTCCACCTCCATTTCTGCGTCCCCAAAGCTCCTGTGCCTCCAGTCACCAATTTCCGTGTGATAGAAGAAGGACTTTTCAGCCTGAAGGTGGCTTGGACACCTCCCCTGGGCAAGCTGGAGGGCTACAAGATCTACATCCCCAGGGGTGAGGTTCATTAATTTTTAATTAATTTTGTTGATTTAAATCCATTTTTAATTTATTTTTCCTATTTTCCATTGGTTTGTGCTTTAAAAGGAGCGGCGATCCAAGGACAGGGAAGGTGCTGTGAGCTCCTGGAATGACTCTGGAAAGAGTTGGGATAGACTTTCCCAAATATTGTTTGGTTCTTCCAGGATAGAGGAGAGGCCTTGGAAGGACTTCTCCTTGGAAGAACAAGCTGAGGATGATGCTGTGTTTGCCCTGGCACATCCAGATGTTTTTCCCTCTCAAGTGCCTGCTCTGGTGGGAATTTGGGATGAGTTCAGGATGCCTCCCACTCCCCTCCGTGGGATCTGAGAGCTGGCACAGCCCAGCCAGAATTCCAAGCCACACCACGCGGATTGGGAGACTCCAACCACGCCATCTCCGTGGTGGGAAGACCTCCCTGTGGGATTTGACCTCTTGGGAAGCCTCCACCACCCCTTTTCTCCCTGATTTTGCAGCCAACAAGCCCGGGGTGACCCTGGAGCAGATCCTGCGGGGCGATGTCTCTTCCCACCTGCTGGAAAACTTGCAGGAGGACAGGGAATACAGCATCAGCATCTACGCCGTGTATCCCGAGGGCCCGAGCCAGCCCGTGGCCGCTCTGGGCAGGACACGTAAGAGCTGGCTGCTCCCTGTTGTCCCCCCCCAGTGCCTGGTCCCTTTTGTCCCCAGCTGTCCTGTCCCCAGCTCGGAGCTGCTGCACCAGGACCTTCCCAATTCCATCCTAACTCTTCCCTCGTGGATGTGGATGTCCTCAGTACCATCCTAAAGTCTGGGGGAATGTGGGAGATCCTTTTCCCTCCTGTTTTGCACCCTCGCTTGACAAAGTTGTTTGGTCCCGGAGAGGGGACAGGGGACAGGGACAGGTTGGAATGTTCTGGCTCTGGTTTATGAGGAGCCTTCAGCCCCTGGGCAGGAGCTCCTGGAAATCCCTCTCATGGAATGATTAAGGCTGGAAAATCCCTGAATCCAGCTGTCCCCAGCACTGCCGTGTCCCCAAGTGCCACATCCACGTGGCTTTGAAATCCCTGCAAGGATGTGACTCCCCCACGGCCCTGGGCAGCTCTTCCAGTGCCTGACCACCCTTTCCATCCAGAGGTTTTTCCCAAAATCCATCCTAAACCTCCCCTGGCACAGCTTGAGGCCGTTCCCTCTCGTCCTGTCCCTCATTCCATGGGAGCAGAGCCCAGTCCCACCTGGCCACCTCCTTTCAGGTGTTCCCTTCACCCAGGTGAGCTGGAGGAACATTCCTGGAGAGCCAGCCAACCCCTCCACTCCCGATGGATGCTCTGAAATTTCCTTCCCTTCCTCCTTCCAGTGAAGCTCCTGCCCGTGGAGAACCTCCTGCTGCAGAACGAGACCACGGACACGCTCCAGGCCAGGTGGAGCCCGGTCCGGGGAGCAACGGGATACAGGCTCACCTGGACATCAGCAGGTAGGGATGGGGTGGGATTCAGGCTCACCTGGACATCAGCAGGTATGGATGGGGTGGGATTCAGGCTCACCTGGACATCAGCAGGTAGGGATGGGGTGGGATTCAGGCTCACCAGGACATCAGCAGACATGGATGGGGTGGGATCCAGGCTCACCTGGGCATCAGCAGGTAGGGATGGGGTGGGATTCAGGCTCACCTGGGCATCAGCAGGTAGGGATGGGGTGGGATTCAGGCTCACCAGGACATCAGCAGGTATGGATGGGGTGGGATTCAGGCTCTCCTGGACATCGGCAGGTATGGAGGGGGTGGGATTCAGGCTCACCTGGACATCAGCAGGTAGGGATGGGGTGGGATTCAGGCTCTCCTGGACATCAGCAGGTATGGAGGGGGTGGGATTCAGGCTCACCTGGACATCAGCAGGTATGGATGGGGTGGGATTCAGGCTCTCCTGGACATCAGCAGGTATGGAGGGGGTGGGATCCAGGCTCACCTGGGCATCAGCAGGTAGGGATGGGGTGGGATTCAGGCTCACCTGGGCATCAGCAGGGAGAGACAGGGTGGGATTCAGGCTCACCTGGGCATCAGCAGGTATGGATGGGGTGGGATTCAGGCTCACCTGGGCATCAGCAGGTATGGACAGGGTGGGATTCAGGCTCACCTGGGCATCAGCAGGTAGGGATGGCATGGGATCAAGGCTCACCTGGACATCAGCAGGTAGGGATGGGGTGGGATTCAGGCTCACCTGGACATCAGCAGGTATGGATGGGGTTGGATTCAGGCTCACCTGGGCATCAGCAGGTAGGGATTGGGTGGGATCCAGGCTCACCTGGACATCAGCAGGTATGGATGGGGTGGGATTCAGGCTCACCTGGACATCAGCAGGTAGGGATGGGGTGGGATTCAGGCTCACCTGGGCATCAGCAGGTAGGGAGGGGGTGGGATTCAGGCTCACCTGGACATCAACAGGTAGGGAGGGGGTGGGATTCAGGCTCACCTGGACATCAGCAGGTAGGGATGGGGTGGGATTCAGGCTCACCTGGGCATCAGCAGGTACAGACAGGGCTTGTGTGTGTATCAGGGCATGGAAAGGTGGGAGTTGTGAGATTCCCAAGGTGTTGGATACACTTTGGATTTAGGTGGATTCCATCTTTTTCCAGAGGGAACTGGGATTTTTTGGAGTCTGTAACCGGTGGAGTTTTCTCTGCCATGGACGCAAAAATTCCTGCTTTGGCTCTGGGAGAAGCAGGCTGGTGGATATCCAGCCTTGTCCCATGGAATTATTATTATTCCTTGAGCAGCCTTGGAATAGCAGAGAGGAGCTGGGAAAACCCTGCAGAGCTGCACAGCCCTGAGTGTTTGGGGTCCCCCTTTTCGAGGGCACGAGTGAGTGTGTGATTTTTGGGGGGGGACAGCCTGGAAGTGCCTGTGCTCATGGCTTTTCTCCCTGCAGCACTAAAACCAGGCTGCCTCCCCCAGAAGGAGGAAATTTTGCCATTTTCAGGCAAATTTGGGAGTTTGAAAGCTCCACCTTTGCAGCTGGAGCTTTCCCCCTGCCCTGAACCCCAAGATATTTTCGATGGGAGGGGGAGCAGGAGTGAGAAATTCCAGCTGGGTGGGAGATTTTGGCCTTGGGGGATGGATGTTTTTGGGGCTCAGGGGTGGCAGGACACCCAGGCTTTGAACAAAAACCACATTTTCCCCTCCCTCATCTCCCCTGGTTATGGTGGAAGGAGACATCTCCCACCAGGGAAGGCGGGGATTAGAGTGGGAACAGCTCCAAAGGTCACCGGGAGGGGAAAACCTTCCCAGGGAAGGCATAAAAACAGCTTTTATGGCTTTGTAAAGAACCCAAAACTCAGCAGTTTGCCCAGGCTGTGCCCAATATCCCAGCTAGGAACGGAGCTCGGTCTGGGAGTGGGGACACTGAGGGGACAGTGGCACAACCACAGCGCCTCCACCCCGAAATTCCAGCTGCTTTTGCGCCTGGTACCGGCTCACCCCAATTCCAGGGGTGTTAAATCCCTCAGGGTCCGCTCCCCAAACCCCACCCCATCCCGGGATTAGGGATGTGGGGATGGGATCCCGACCCTGCTGCCCGTGCCAGGCACGGGAGGGGTTTGGTTTTCCTCCTCTGACTTTTAAAACCGGGATTAGCTGAGCGCAAACTGGAGGTGTGGGATGAGGAGAGCAGGTGGGAAAAGGGGGATGGGGCTCCGGGTGCTGCTGGAACAGAAAACGGGGACGTGGCACCATCCAGTGACCGAACTGGAAAAGGCATTTTCCCTCTCCTAGAGGTTTTCCTCGACATTCCTGCGCCTTCCAGCCGCTGGGGATCGGGGTGGGTCCGCAGGAATTCGGGTTTAACTCGTCTCCTGCTGGGCAGGTTTAGCTGAGCTGGGTTTAGCCCACAACAAGGACATTAAAGCTGGGTTTGGGGCATGGCTGGTTTCAGTTCCTGCAGGGAAGGCAGGATGACTCCAGCCCCGAGCCACCCAGGGCTGGGCAGGGTTTGTGGGATCGCTCCCAGACCCCAACATGTCCCGTTTGGGGTTTTCCTGCTTTATTCCCTTTGCTTTGCAAATCCCTGAGTTGCCTCGGTGATCCCTGAGCTCTTCCCGGGTGGATGGGGATTATTGCACCTGCACCCACCCGGGGTGGTCCCGGTGTGCCACAGGGTGGGGTGGGCCGAGCCAGGGCATGAGGGACAGGGGCTGAGCTGGGGGACAGGGGCTGATCCAGGGAACAGGAGACAGGAGCTGAGCCAGGCAAGAGGGGCTGAGCCAGGGGACATGGGCTGAGCAGGGGACAGGGGTCAGGGGCTGGGCCAGGGGACATGGGCTGAGCAGGGGACATGGGCTGAGCAGGGGACAGGGGACAGGGGCTGGGCCAGGGGCTGGGCCAGGGGACAGGGGCTGAGCCAGGGGACAGGGGACAGGGGCTGGGCCAGGGGCTGGGCCAGGGGACAGGGGCTGAGCCAGGGGACAGGGGACAGGGGACAGGGGCTGGGCCAGGGGCCAGGGGCCGAGCCAGGGGATGTGAGCTGGGCCAGGAGACAGGGGCTGATCCAGGGGATGTGAGCTGAGCCAGGGGACAGGGGCTGGGCCAGGGGCTGAGCCAGGGGACAGAGGCTGAGCAGGGGGCAGGGGACAGGGGCTGAGCCAGGGGACATGAGCTGAGCCAGGGGACAGGGGCTGAGCCAGGGACAGGGGCTGAGCCAGGGACAGGGGCTGGGCCAGGGACAGGGGCTGAGCCAGGAGAAGTGAGCTGGGCCAGGGGACAGGGGCTGAGCCAGGGGACAGGGGCTGAGCCAGGGGACAGGAGCTGAACCAGGGAACAGGGGCTGAGCCAGGGGACAGGGGACAGGGGCTGATCCAGGGGATGTGAGCTGAGCCAGGGGACAGGGGCTGAGCCAGGGGATGTGAACTGACCCTGGGGACAGGGGCTGAGCCAGGGGACACCATTTCCTTCACAGAGGGCAGCATCCAGGACGTGACTCTCGGCAGCTCCTACAGCTTCTACATGATCCAGGGGCTGGAGCCGGGCGTGGAGCACACGGTGACCATCAACCCCATCTTTGGGGACATCGAGGGACCGGTGGTGACCGGCAAAGCCACCACGGGTGAGTGTCCTGCAGCAGGGGTGGCACTCAGCCCATGCAGACGTGGGGGGTGCTGGCACAGAGTTGGTGTCACTTCTGTCACTTCTGTGCACTGTTGGGTTGGGGGAGCTCTTTGAAGCTGTTGGGACCTCGATGGAACTGGGCAACTCTTCTCTCCTGCAGTGGCATCCAGCACTGTCCAGGTGCTGAAAGTGAGCGAGATTTCCACCAACAGCCTCCTGGTGTCCTGGGATTCAGTCACGGGAGCCACCGGGTACCGGGTGGCCTGGGGACCGACACCAGGTGAGATCTGTCCCTGATTTCCCTGGAATGGGAGAACCTCAGGAGGGGTGGGAGTAGGGCAGGACCAGCTCCAAGCAGCCTCTCCAACAATTCCAGAGCGTGAACTGAAGCCAGGGATTATTCCTGGCCCTGAGGTACCGACCTGGCCCCAGCCCCACACAGAGTGAGTCCCCAGGAAGGAGCCATGGAGCATTCCCAGATTCCTGTGCTCCCTGCACGTCAGATGGTTTGGATTTGGTTCCTCTCAGCTGGTTTGGATCGTTTAGGTGTTAAAATTCCAAAATTAATAACCACAGGAAAACTCTCCCTTGCCCTGGTGGACGCATGGAATCCCAGCATCCCTGAGGCTGGAAAAGACCTCCAAGTGCAAGCTGTGCCCAATCCCCTCCTTGTGATGGAAGTGCCACCTCCAGGTGTTCCTTGGACACCTTCAGGGATGGGCACTCCAAACATCCATGGGCAGCCCCTTCCAATGCCTTTCCATGGGGGAATTCCTGCTGGATTGTCCCAGAGCAGGTGTGCTCCATGAGGAAATTCCTGCTGGATTGTCCCAGAGCAGGTGTGCTCCACGAGGAAATTCCTGCTGGATTGTCCCAGAGCAGGTGTGCTCCATGAGGAAATTCCTGCTGGATTGTCCCAGAGCAGGTGTGCTCCATGTGGAAATTTCTGCTGGATTGTCCCAGAGCAGGTGTGCTCCATGGGGAAATTCCTGCTGGATTGTCCCAGAGCAGGTGTGCTCCATGAGGAAATTCCTGCTGAATTGTCGTGGAGCAGGTGTGCTCCATGAGGAAATTCCTGCTGGATTGTCCCAGAGCAGGTGTGCTCCATGGGGAAATTCCTGCTGGATTGTCCCAGAGCAGGTGTGCTCCATGGGGAAATTCCTGCTGGATTGTCCCGGAGCAGGTGTGCTCCATGGGGAAATTCCTGCTGGATTGTTCCGGAGCAGGTGTGCTCCATGAGGAAATTCCTGCTGGATTATTCCAGAGCAGGTGTGCTCCATGGGGAAATTCCTGCTGGATTGTCCTGGAGCTGGTGTGCTCCATGAGGAAATTCCTGCTGGATTGTCCCAGAGCAGGTGTGCTCCATCAGGAAATGCTGGATTGTCCTGGAGCAGGTGTGCTCCATGAGGAAATTCCTGCTGGATTGTCCCAGAGCAGGTGTCCTCCAGCAGAGGGGACACGGAGGATTTCCCAGGATGCCATGGAGCTGCTCTCCAGCCTCTTTCTCCTCTTGTGTTCCCCTTTCTCTTCCAAAGAATTCCTCAGCAAGGACCGTCCCCGTCACCTGTCCCTCGGCAGGTCGGTGACGCGCCACCAGCTCGGCAGCCTGGCCCCCGACACCGAGTACGTCATTTCCCTGTCCGTGCTCTTCGGCTCCGGGCAGGGCCCCGGGGTCTCCACCTCGGCCAGGACAGGTGAGCGCGGCGGGGAGGGCGGAGGAGCCACCACGGGACGGAACCTCTGAGTATCTGCTCGAGGTCCTGTGGGCCCGGCTGGGGCTGTCCCTGTGCGCCGGGCTTGGGAAGAGCTCAGAGTTGTAGGATCCCAGATTGGTTGGGGTGGGAAGGTTTGGAAGGGTTGGAAAAGTTGGAAGGGTTGGAAAAGTTGGAAGGGTTGGAAAAGTTGGAAGGGTTGGAGGGTTTGGAAGAGTTGGAAAGACTTGGAAGGGTTGGAAGGGTTGGAAGGATTGGAAAAGTTGGAAGGATTGGAATGGTTGGAAGTTTTGGAAAGTTTGGAAGGGTTGGGAGGATTGGAATGGTTGGAAGGGTGGGAATGTTTGGAAGGGTGGGAATGTTTTGGAATAGTTGGAAGGTTTGGAAGGGTTGGAAAAGTTGGAAGGGTTGGAAAAGTTGGAAGGACTGGAAGGGTTGGAAAAGTTGGAAGGACTGGAAGGGTTGGAAGAATTGGAAGTTTGGAAGGGTTGGAGGATGGAAGTTTGGAAGGGTGGAATGTTGGAAGGGTGGGAAGGTTTGGAAGTTGGAAGGTTGGAAGGGTTGGAAGGGGGTTGGAAAGTTGGAAGGGTGGGCAAAGGTGTTGGAAGGGTTGGAGGGTTGGAAAGTGGAAGTTTGGAAAGGTTGGAAGGTTGGAAGGGTGAGGTTGGAAGAGTTGGAAAGTTTTGGAAGGGTTGGAAGGTTTGGAAGGGTTGGAAGGGTTGGAAGGATTGGAAAAGTTGGAAGGATTGGAATGGTTGGAAGTTTTGGAAAGTTTGGAAGGGTTGGGAGGGTTGGAATGGTTGGAATGGTTGGAAAGTTTGGAAGAGTTGGAGGAGTTGGAAGGGTTGAAAGGTTTGGAAAGTTTGGAAGGGTTGGAAAGGTTGGAAGGGTTGGAAGGATTGGAATGGTTGGAAGCGTGGGAAGGTTTGGAGGAGTTGGAAGGGTTGGAAGGTTAGGAAAGTTTGGAAGGGTTGGGAGGATTTGAAGAATTGGAATGGTTTGAAGGTTTGGAAGGGTTTCAAGGTTTGGAAGGGTTGGAAAGGTTGAACAGTGGGAAGGTTTGGAATGGTTGGAAAGGTTGGAAGGGTTGAAAAGGTTTGGAATGGTTGGAAGGGTTGGAAAAGTTGGAAGTGTTGGAAGGATTGGAATGCCTTGGAAGAGTTGGAATGGTTGGAGGAGTTGGAAGGGTTTCAAGGTTTGGAAGGGTTGGAAAAGTTGGAAGGGTTGGAAAGTTTAGAAGGGTTGGAAGAGTGGGAAGGTCTGGAATGGTTAGAAGGGTTGAAGGTTTGGAAGAGTTGGAAAGGTTGGTAGGGTTGAAAAGGTTTGGAAGGTTTGGAAAAGTTGGAAGGGTTGGAAGGATTGGAAGGGTTGGAAAGGTTGGGAGCCCATCTTGTTCCAACACCTTCCACTATCCCAGCTCGCTCCAAGCCCCATCCAACCTGGCCTTGGACACTTCCAGGGATGGAGCAGCCACAACTGCTCTGGGAAAACTGTACCAGGGCCTGGCCACGCTCACAGCCAGGAATTCCTTCCCAAAATCCCACCTCCACCTGCTCTGGCTCAGTTTAAATCCGCTCTCCCTCATCCAGAGTGGCTCCCCAGTGGTGAAGTGCCCAATCTGCACTCCCCGAGCTCCAAATATCCCAAAATTCACACCAATATCGAGTCCTCAACGTTGTTAGAATCCATCCAAAAAAAATCTGAAAAACAGGAAATTGGGTAAAATCTGCTGTAGGAAAACACAGGAAGATGAAGAGGGTGGAACATCCTGGTGCAGCCCTTTTTCCTTGGTGAAAAGGGCTGTCCCCTGCCTCAAAGAATTCCGTAATTCCAAAGGGATCCTTCTGGGAGATCAGATTCCCTGGACAAGAGGCAGCAGGGGCAAATCCTTTGTGTAAAATAGGGGAAGTTGATGGACAAACCTTGTCCCTGTCTCTCCAACTTCTGCTGCCCTGGCAGCACCAAAAGCAGAGGTGGGATTCTTGGAAAAGGTTCCAAAGTGGCAGCAGGTGACTGGAAACCTGGGAATACCACATGGAGAAAGTGGTCTGACCCTTGTGGGGAAGAGAACAGGGAATATGTGAGAGCTCTGGGTGGGCGTTTCAGCTGGGGAACTGGGATATGCATCTCCTGAATCCATGGATCCCTGAACTGCCTGGCCTTGTTCCCATTGGATCTAGGGCAGAACGTGCTCCTTGGTGACCTCGAGGAGTAAAAAGTGGTGTTTCCCCAGGTGAGGATGGGGAGACACCAAGGATAAACAAAGAGGCCATTTTTAACTCTTTGATATACCATTTTGACTCATTAATGATGAGCCTTTGGGCAGGAATCAGGACATTCCTGATGTTGTCCCCATCACCCTGGCCTGTCCTGGCCTTGTTCCCATTGGATCTAGGGCAGAACGTGCTCCTTGGTGACCTCAAGGAGTGCTGTCTCTCCAGGTGAGGATGAGGAGACACCAAGTATAAACAAAGAGGACATTTTTAACTCTTTAATGCCATTTTTACTCATTAACATATCAGTGATGAGCCTTTGGGCAGGAATCAGGACACTCCTGATGTTGTCCCCATCCTGCAGCTCCTCTGGGATCTGTCTCCAACTTCAAGGTGACGTCCCACACCAGCACCAGCCTGTCCTTGGCCTGGAGTGCCACAGCCGCAGCCACCAAATTCAAACTCAGCTGGAGCCCCGTGGGAGCAGGAAAAGGTGAGCAGGGAAAGGACATTCCAGGCACCTTCCCAAATTCCTGACCTGCTCCTGGGGGGTGGGAAAGAGATCCCATCTCAGACTCTCTGCTGCTCACAGTGACCCCCAGGTGTGTCACAAAGTCTCTTTTCCCAGCCTGGCAGTCGAAGAAGGAGTCAGAGCTCTTCAGTTCTCACTCTCAAGATTTTTTATTGTTTCTTATCTATAAAATTATTTCTCCTGTCCAGCCAAGGTCTGTCCAGCAGGTCACTGACTAACTGGGGCAGTGTTATCTTTTATACTAAAAACTGCCTGTGCATTATTTACCATAACTCCCCAATCCCATCACCTGTGTTGGACACTGAGCTTCTGCCTAAACCAATCCAAAAGTGCCAACATCACCCAGAAGAAGAAGGAAAAAGGACAATCTTGGGATCTCTGCTGCTCAGAGTGACCCTGAGATGTGTCACAAAGTCTCTTTTCCCAGCCCGGTGCTCAAAGATGGAGTCAGAGCTCTTCATTTCTTACTCTCAAGGTTTTTTATTGTTTCTTATCTATAAAATTTTTTCTCCTGTCCTGCCAAGGTCTGTCCAGCAGGTCACTGACTGACTGGGGCAGTGTTATCTCTTTATACTAAAAACTGCCTGTGCATTATTTACCATAACTCCCCAATCCCATCACTGTGTTAGACAGTGAGCTTCTGCCTTAAACCAACCCAGAAGTGCCACCATCACCCAGAAGATGGAGGCCAAGAAGAAGAAGAAGAAGGAGAAGGGCTGGACACACCCAGATCCCTCCATCTTGCCCTCTGAACCCCCATTCTAAAAACCCAAAAAAATCTATTTTTCACCCTGTGATAAATTCAATATCATTCTACTTGAAATTTTGTGGCTTGCAGATCTTCGTACAAGGTTGGTAATGGTTTTTTCCAAGGGCTAAATCTAAGGCTCAGGGATCTTGGGCTGTGTGCCAGGGTCTCTGAGCCCCCCAGACAGGGGCTGGAGTCCTCCAGGGCAGCCAGAGGCATTTCCTGGGTTCCCAGAATCCCACAGCTGCGAAGCTTGGTCCTGTTGGAGGTCCTTCCTCCTCTTTGTTTCCATGATTTTATTCACGGGGATAATCCCCAGAGCTCTGGGCAATGCAGTAATTTCCTTTGGAGGAAGGAAGTGAGCTCCAGGCTCTGAAGTATCCCTGCTTTTCCAGGAAAACAGGTGGCCAGGACGCGGTACCTGGGCGGCAGAGTGTTGGCTCATCGCATTGAGCACCTGGCGCCCAACACCCTGTACAGGGTCAGCGTCCGGGCTGTGTTCAGCAGGAGCGAGGGGCCCGAGGTGATCCTGACTCACCTCACAGGTGAGTCCTGCTGGGAAAACCCTCCCTCGGGTGGGAGGCAAAGCTTGGATTGATTCTGGGTATGGGATTGGTCAGAGCCTGGTGACGAAAACGCCACAGTTTTGGGTTCAGTCCTCATGTTCATCCCTTTAAGAGCTGGATTCCGTGGTCCTGGTGGATCCAGCTCAGGATGTCCTGTGGATGGGGGAGGCACGAGGAGCCCTCACCCCTGGCTGTGGACACGTCCTTCTGGCACGTTGAACAATCCTGGATTTATCAAGGCAATTCCCAGAGTTATTTATCCAAAAGCACCTGGGGAATGCAGGAGCCTCTCCGCAAGCACCACCCAGGGTGACTCACCGGCCTTCACTCTTGAGGTTTTGGGAATTCCTTGGATTGTTGTTCTGCCTCTTCCAACATGGAGTTCTGGCTCCTTCCCGTGTCTTCCTCGCCTGAGTCCATCTCAGTGAGTTTTTTGTGGAATTTGAAGAAGTGTCTGGATGATCCATCCTCTCCTGGAGTTCTTCTGCGTGTCACCAGTTTGGTGTGGGTGTGAGAGATGTGGGTGAGGTTCCTCAGCTTGGATTCCATGGATCCATTAGGAATTTCAGCCTGACATCCTGGATAATGTTTGGAAAGTGGATATTGAATGAACGCCCAAATTTTTCTCCTCCACCACAGCTTGGAGCCATGGTGCTGCTCTGGGACCGAGCTGAAATCTTATCCTGGTTCATTTTTCCAGCTCCTTCTGGAGATTCCAATCCCATCCCACCCATCCAGGACCTGAGGGTTACTGATGCTGGTGCCAACACTTTGAAGCTGGCTTGGAAAAAGCTTCCTGGGATAAGGCACTACAAGATATCCTGGGAGCCATCCAATGGTGAGAATCCCAATCCTTGGTCAGGGAGCACAAGGAACTCACAAAAATGGGGATTTTGGCTCAGGAAATTCCTTTTTCCATGGGTGGTTGGGGTAGGTGGGGACTTCAATGTCTGAACTCCTTCAAGGTTGAACTCAGCCCTGAGCTAAGCTTTAGGCTCTAACCAAGGGTATAAATACAGTTGGGATTGGAATTCCAGGAATTAGCTCCTTTCCACGCTTGTGACCCCATCTCTCCTCTGCCCGTGCCTCAGTTTCCCCATGGGCAAGACGAGTTGCTGCCCCTCCTCCCTGGCCAGGTCCTGTCAGATGTGTGTGAAGCCGCTCTAACCATGACTGTTACACTTCCCTTTCCGTGGACACCACGGGTTTTTTGGGATGTCTCCTCCCAGGTGACTCGGAATCCTCCCAGCTGGTCCCAGCAGAGGCCGTCTCCTTCACCATTCCCAAACTGAAGGACAACACCACCTACGCCATCTCCGTGTCCGCGGTGGGAGAGGGGCAGGAGGGAAACCCCACGGTGCTCAGGGCCACAACCTGTGAGTGTGGGATTCGTGGAATGGGATGAGAGCGTCTCCGTGGGGGGAGTGAAGGAAAAAGAGCAGTTCTGGCTGATGGATGCATTATTCCTGGAATTCCAGAACGTTTTGGGTTGGAAGGGGCCTTGAAGACCATCCTTCTGTAGACCAGGTTGCTCCAAGCCCCATCCAACCCAACCTTGTTTCTTCTCAGATCCCACCAAAAACCAGACATTGATCCTTTCTCCTGATTACCGAGGAATGTTGGGATTTCCCTGTCTCCCCCTGCCAGTAATTCCCATTTTTGTGGCACATTGTCTTGGAATTCCCCCTTTGTGCAATATCTTGACCGTTTCCAGCAGGTAAAGGCCGACATCCCTTTGAATGTTCCAAAACAGGAAGGTTTGAGATCAAACTGAAGAGAAAATCCGGGATGTGGAGCCAACACTGGGATTTCAGGGAGCATCTGGGAAAAAAAAAAAAAAAATCACAGGAAAATCTTCATTACCCATCCCAAAAATCTTCAGTCAGTTTAAAGTCCAGACTGAAGATCCGGCACGATTTCCCCCAATTCCCACCAAATGAGAACCTGGTCTGATTCAGCTTCTTGGAAAACACCTGAAGTGCTGCAGGATCTCCTTCCTCTCGCCAGAATCATGGAATTTTGGGAGGCAGAAATGTCCCCAAAGCCATTTCCAGCCCCCGAGCTTTGTCCCTTGCTTTTCCAGCAGTGGATCTGCCCAAAGTGACAGAATTCACCCTGCAGGAGGCCACAGATTCCAGCGTTCTGTTATCCTGGAATGCTGTTCCTGGAGCATCCCTGTATTTGCTGGCGTGGGGATTGTCCTCAGGTAAAGTTTGGTGGGAAGGGAAGGAAACCCTGATCCATCTCCTGAGCTCCTCTGGATCAGCAGGAGAGCCCTGGGGGTTTTCATGGATTCCTTCATCTCAGCTTCTCCATTTGGCTGAAAAAGAGGGAAAACGGGAGCTGGGGAGGCTCCTAAAATGTCCCATTTGGGCCATTGCAAAATTCCTCGGGGGAAGAAGAAAAGGAGGGGTGGGAATAGCTCAGGAAAAAGGAATTTTGGCATTTTTTGTGTCCCTTCCCGTCCACCAAATCCACCAAAAAAAAGGTGGATTTTTGTCATCCATGAAACCTCATTTTTATCTGATTCAAGTCTCTGCTCTACTGTGAGTGGCTTTTAAAAATTCCTTAATCATTCCTCACCCTTCCTTTTCCCAACGGATTTGGCTTTTCAGGATTTGCCCTTTCAAAGCTCCGAGTCCATGGGTTTTTTTTCCTGGATTGGACTAAAATCCTCTTTGAATTTGGAGTTTCCTGTCCCTCTGGCTTCGACCACAAACTTTTTTCCAGGATCAGTTCACGTCCAAAGTCAATAAAAAAACCAAATCCAACAGAATTCCCTGTGCTCCCTGCAGTGCTTTTGGAGCGACCAGGAGCATTCATTTTTTTTTTTTTTTTTTTTTTTTTTTTTTTTTTTTTTTTTTTTTATTATTTTTATTTCTTTTTTAATTCCAAGGACATTTCAGGATTGGCAGCTCCATACTTGCAGGTTGTGTCACTCAGGATGAACCTTCCCGTGACAGCAGCACTTTTTTTTTTTTTTTTTTTTTGGGATAAATATTACGGAAAAGAGATTTGGGAACGGAACCTTTGGATCTCTGGGGTGATTTTAGTGATCCAGAGGAACTGTTCCCCTTCCTCTGCTGTGCTGTTCAAATATGGATCCGGAAGGGTGCGGAAATCCCTGATTTCAGAGTTGTCAGGGAATCAGGAATGGATAATCCCATGTCTGACAGTCCCCCCTCCATCCATCCATCCATCCTGCTGGAATGGGTTCACAGATATTGATTTCCAGCAGATCAATCCCCACCCCACTTCTCCATAGGATGAAATTTTTGCTCCTGAGTGAGTAATTCCAATTTTTCCTGGTTAATTATCCCAACATGGGTGCATCAAAGCAATTAAAAATTTGGCCCTTTTTTTTTTTGCTCTTGATTAATTTTCCTTTCCACACCACTTGATTTTTTTTTCCCAAAATAAAAGTAATTTTATTGCACATTTTCCTTGCTCCATTTTAAGCTCATTTAATGCCCTTTTCCCTGCTGATTCCACCCAACCTGTCCCATAAAAAATTGGATCCCTTGCTATTCCACCTGTGGATCAGACAAAATAAACCAATTGTGGCTGTTTTGATTCAGGAAGGGAAGCACAAGAATTTGAAGTCAAATTTCAAGCATTTTAAGTCAAATTTTACTATTTTATTTAAAGGAGAAAAACCTCCCTTCCAAAAATTTTTGTGGAGAATTGAGAAGAGCAAACTGGATTTGCTCTTTGGAGATCTTGTCCAACCTTAATTCCATGAGTTGAGCAGATTACTTGCACTGATTTTATTTCTTGCCACACAAACTGAGCTTTTTGGGTGTTTTTTTTAATAAGTAAAATGTTATTTCAGGATTAAAAAAGTTACAAATTCCACTTGGAACAATGTCAAATTCATAGTTTAATATTTCTAAAGTAAAGCACTTGGGAAATGTCAATCCCAAAAAATGTCATTATTATGACGTTTTTTTTTCCCTATCATTGTTTTAAATCAAAACTATGAATTGTGTGCAACCAAATTTCTCAGTCAAATCTGATTTTATTTTTCATCGAGCTTTCCATTCATTCCCAGAAAATAATCTTATTTCTATCCATAAGAACCACTGGATAGAAATTCCTCTCTCAGCCTTGAGCACCAAATTCCCTAAATTTTTGCACAAATTCCAAATTTCCAACGCACAAAATCAACCTAATTCCATCTGATTTAGGACCATTGCAATTTTTAAATTACTTGCTTTTGCCTCTTCTCCAAATCCTGGGAATCGTCCCCAAATTCCTGCTTGCCAGCAGTGATGCCACCAAAATAGGAATTACTCTGTGTTTTCCTGGCTCCCAGTCGTGTTCCTCCTGTTTTCCACAGCTCCTGCTCTTTCCCAGGAATTCTTACCAGCAGCTTCCCGATCCTATCGAGTGACAGGGCTGAGCTCCAAGGAAATTTATTTGTTTTCCATAAAACCAATGTTTGGAGACTCGGAGGGACCAGAGACAACACTCCTTGGACAAACAGGTCTGGAGGGTGGAGATTTTCCAGGGAAAACTGCTCTTGGGGCTGATTTTTGGGGTTTATACCCTTTATTTCTGTGCTGGAGAGGCTAAAAAAGGGGTTTAAAATTCACTTTTTCTGTTTGGGTCCTACAGCAGGAGCTCCCAGGGAGGCACCAACTGCTCCAGCAGCTCCTGCACTGTTGGACATGAGGAAATCTCCATCTGGATCTCCCAGCAGTGTGGGGACCTCTCCTCTCCCAGTGCCCACCAGTACAAAACTCCCAGAGCCCCCAGTTTGGACCAGCACGGTGTCGGCGCCGCTGACAACCCTGCCTGGGCCAAGTGAGTGGGGGGATGATGATGGTGATGGTGATGATGGTGATGATGGTGATGATGGTGATGTAGAAACAGTCAGAGCTCAGAGACCGAGATCTTCTCTGATCCAGAGCTCAGAGACACCAAAACCTGTGATCCAAAGCTCAGAGACCAAGATCTGTGATCCAGAGATCAGAGATCTTCTCTGATCCAAAACTTAAAGACCAAGATCTTCTCTGATCCAGAACTCAGAGATGTTCTGTGATCCAGAGCTCAGAGACCAAGATCTGTGATCAAGAGCTTAGAGACCAAGGTCTTCTGTGATCCAAAGCTCAGAGATCTTCTCTGATTCAGAGTTCAGAGACCAAGATCTTCTCTGATCCAGAGCTTAGAGATTTTCTCTGATCCAAAGCTTAAAGACCAAGATCTTCTCTGATCCAAAGCTCAGAGATCTCTGATCCAGAGCTCAGAGACCAAGGTCTTCTGTGATCCAAAGCTCAGAGACCAAGGTCTTCTGTGATCCAAAGCTCAGAGATCTCTGATCCAGAGCTCAGAGACCAAGATCTTCTCTGATCCAGAGCCAGAGCTCAAGACTTTTGATCCAAAGCCAAGATCTTCTCTGATCCAAGCTCAGAGACAGCTTCTGATCCAAAGCTCAGAGATCTCTCGATCCAAGCTAGACAAGATCTCTCTGATCCAGAGCTCAGAGATTTCTCTGATCCAGAATTAGAGACCAAGGTCTTCTGTGATCCAAAGCTCAGAGACCAAGATTTGTGATCCAGAGCTTAGAGATTTTCTCTGATCCAGAGCTCAGAGACCTTCTCTGATCCAAAATTTAGAGACCAAGATCTTCTCTGATCCAAAGCTCAGAGATTTTCTCTGATCCAAAGCTCAGAGACCAAGATTTTCTCTGATCCAGAGCTCAGAGACCAAGACCTTCTGTGATCCAAAGCTCAGAGATTTTCTCTGATCCAAAGCTCAGAGACCAAGATTTTCTCTGATCCAGAGCTCAGAGACCAAGACCTTCTGTGATCCAAAGCTCAGAGACCAAGATCTGTGATCAAGAGCTTAGAGATTTTCTCTGATCCAGAGCTTAAAGACCAAGATTTTCTCTGATCCGAAGCTCAGAGATCTTCTCTGATCCAAAGCTTAGAGACCAAGATTTTCTCTGATCCAGAGCTCAGAGACCAAGACTTCCCTGATCCAAAGTTCAGAGACCAAGATTTTCTCTGATCCAAAGCTCAGAGACCAAGATTTTCTGTGATCCAAAGCTCAGAGACCAAGATCTGTGATCCAGAGCTTAGAGATTTTCTCTGATCCAGAGCTCAGAGACCTTCTCTGATCCAAAGTTTAGAGACCAAGATCTTCTCTGATCCAGAGCTCAGAGACCAAGATCTGATCCAGCTGAGATCCTGAAGTCAGAGACCAGATCTTCCGCTGACCAGTTGTAGAGCTAAGATTTCTCTGATCCAGAGCTCAGAGACCAAGATTTCTCTGATCCAAGCTCAGAGACCTTTGATCTTCCGTCTGATCCAGAGCTCAGACATCTTCGAAACCAAGATTTCTCTGATCCAGAGCTCAGAGACCAAGGTCTTCTGTGATCCAGAGCTCAGAGATCTTCTCTGATCCAAAGCTTAAAGACCAAGATCTTCTCTGATCCAGAGCTCAGAGATTTTCTCTGATCCAGAATTTAGAGACCAAGGTCTTCTGTGATCCAAAGCTCAGAGACCAAGATCTGTGATCCAGAGCTTAGAGATTTTCTCTGATCCAGAGCTCAGAGACCTTCTCTGATCCAAAGTTTAGAGACCAAGATCTTCTCTGATCCAGAGCTCAGAGATCTTCTGTGATCCAAAGCTCAGAGACCAAGATCTGTGATCAAGAGCTCAGAGACCTTCTCTGATCCAAAATTTAGAGACCAAGATCTTCTCTGATCCAAAGCTCAGAGACCAAGATCTTTTCTGATCCAAAGCTCAGAGATTTTCTCTGGTCCAAAGCTCAGAGACCAAAACCTTCTGTGATCCAGAGCTCAGAGACCAAGATCTGTGATCCAGAGCTCAGAGATTTTCTCTGATCCAAAGCTTAGAGACCAAGATTTTCTCTGATCCAGAGCTCAGAGACCAAGACCTTCTGTGATCCAAAGCTCAGAGACCAAGATCTTCCCTGATCCAAAGTTTAGAGACCAAGATTTTCTCTGATCCAAAGCTTAAAGACCAAGATCTTTTCTGATCCAAAGTTTAGAGACCAAGATTTCTCTGATCCAGAGCTCAGAGATCTTCTCTGATCCAAAGTTAAGAGACCAAGATCTTCTCTGATCCAAAGTTTAGAGACCAAGACTTTTCTGATCCAAAGCTCAGAGACCGAGATCTTCCCTGATCCCAGGAGCTAAAACTTAATTTTAAGCTAAAACTCAACTAAGGTCTTAATTCCCAGAATAAGGAGGGTGGACAATGTCCAGGAAGGCCCAAACCCCATAAATGCAGTGAAGGCCTCAGCACCACCCTGAGGGGTGGAGGTGCTGCTGTCCCAAAAATCGGCATCACAAGAGGTTTGGGGTTTGTTTTGGTGCTCCGAACACACAAAACCCCAGGATTTAGGGTGCTTTGGGACCCCCCCAGCTTACGGAATTCCTCTCTTCCCTCTGCAGTTTGTGGGAAGCTCAAGGCAGACGTTGGGTTCCTGGTGGATGAATCCTCGAGTATCGGCCAGAGCAACTTCAACAAAGTGAAGGATTTCCTCTTCCGGATCGTCTCCTTTTTCCCCAAAATTGGGCCTGAAGGGACACAGGCAAGATTTTCTTAAGTTTAATGAAAGATTAGGATTTTCTTAAGAGTCTGCTCACCCAGGAGTTGCGGAGCAGAAAGGCCAGGGAAAGACCTGTGTGGATCAAAAAAAACCAGGAATTAAAGTCTCCTCAATGTCAGCTTTCCCATTTGGAGAGATTTCCATTTCTTGGGTATTTTTCCAAGACTGAATCATCAGGAATAAACCAAATTCCACACCTGAAATGCTGTCTAGGTTAGCCCCGAGATCTGCTGGGTGCATATTCCCCTCTTGGATCCCATTTCTAGCCCAATCCAGAGTGGGAATTGTTGGAAATCCTGAGTGAGGAATAGTGGGAAATCCTGAGTGAGGAATAGTGGGAAATCCAAGGTGGGGATTGGTGGGAAATCCAGAGTGGGGAATGGTTGAAAATCCAGAGTGAGGAATTGGAAATCCAGAGCAGAGTTGGTTGGGAAATCCAGAGTGAGGAATGGTGGGGAATCCAGAGTGGGGAATGGTGGGGAATCCAGAGTGGGGAATGGTTGAAAATCCACAGTGAGGAATAGTGGGAAATCCAGGGTGGGGAATTTCTGGAAATCCAGAGGAGAGATGGCTGGGAATCCAGAGTGGGGAATGATGGGGAATCCAGAGTGGGGAATGGTGGGAATGGTGGGGAATCCAGAGTGGGGAATGGTTGAAAATCCAGAGTGAGTAATTGGAAATCCAGAGCAGAGTTGGTTGGGAAATCCAGAGTGAGGAATGGTTGAGAATCCAGGGTGGGGATGATTGGAAATCCAGAGTTGAGGAATAGTGGAAAATCCAGAGTTGAGGAAGAGTGGGGAATGGTTTGCAAACCAAAGTGGGGAATGGTGGGGATGGTGGGAATGGTTAGGAATCCAGAATGGGGAATTGTTGGAAATACAGAGGGAGAGTTGCTGGAAATCCAGAGAGGGGATGGTTGGGAATCCAGAGGGAGAAGGGTTGGGAATCCAGAGAGGGGGTGGTTGGAAATCCAGAGTGAGGAATGGTGGGGAATCCAGAGTGGGGATGGTGGGAAATCCAGAGTGGGGAATAGGAATATGGGGAAATCCAGAGTGGGGATTTGTTGGAAATCCAGAGTGAGGACGGATGGGAATCCAGAGTGGGGAATGGTGGGAAATCCAGAGTGGAGAGATGGCTGGGAATCCAGAGTGGGGAATGGTGGGAAATCCAGAGTGGGGAATGGTTGGGAATCCAGAGTGAGGAATGGTTGGGAATAGTTGGGAATCCAGAGTGGGGATGGTGGGAAATTCAAAGTGGGGAATGGTTGGGAATCCAGAGGAGAGATGGCTGGGAATCCAGAGTGGGGAATGGTTGGGGATCCAGAGTGGGGATGGTGGGAAATCCAGAGTGGGGAATAGGAATAGGGGAAATCCAGTGTGGGGATTTGTTGGAAATCCAGAGTGAGGACAGATGGGAATCCAGAGTGAGGAATGGTTGGAAATCCTGAGTGGGAAATGGTGGGAATGGTTGGGAATCCAGAGTGAGGACGGATGGGAATCCAGAGTGGGGAATGGTTGGGAATGGCTGGGAATCCAGAGTGGGGAATGATGGGGAATCCAGAGTGGGGAAATGGTAGGAATGGTTGGGAATCCAGAGTGAGGAATGGTGGGAATGGTTGGGAATCCAGAGGGAGGATGGTGGGAAATCCAGAGTGGCGAATAGGAATAGGGAGAATTCCAGAGTGGGGAATGGTGGGAAATCCAGAGTGAGGACAGATGGGAATCCAGGGTGAGGAATGGTTGGAAATCCGGGTGTGGATCCAAGTGGGAATTGCAGGGTGTCCCAGCAGCTCCCTCCTCCAACAAACAGAGAACCAAAGCCCAGGTCATGATGGGAATCACCTCCAGGACAAATGAAGGATTTAATGACAGGATTTAATGACTCAGCTCCTCATTTATTTGGGGTCAGTTATTTAATTTAAATTAGGAAGGGAGAGTTGTGGAGCTCGATTTAAGTTAAGTGGGAAATGGGAATTTCTTGGACTCTGCTTGGAGGTTTTAGGTGAGTGGTGAAGTCAACAAAATAACTTGGGAAAAAATAACTGGGTTAACAAATAAAAAATTGTGATTTAGGTGAGGATCTGACTCCCTTTTCCCAGAGAATTCAACCCCTTCCCACTCCCAGTGCGCCACGCCCTGGCTGGAGGCAGCCTGTGCCATTCCCTGTGGATTTGGGGGTTTTGATCCCTGTTTTTGGCAGGTTGCTGTTGCTCAGTACAGCCAGGAGCCCAGGGCAGCTTTTCACTTCAACCGACACCGCAGCCGCAACGGAGCCCTGGGAGCCATCAGGGGGCTGAGCTACCGCGGAGGCAGCACCAAAACAGGTCTGGGAGGGGACCTGGCCACCTGGGATGGTCCTTCTGGCCCAGGACAGCACCTGGAAGCCAAGGAAAACATTTCCCTGAGGGGTTAGGAGCCGTTTCCCTGCTGGGAACGTTGCGCTCAAAGTTGTCTTAAATTTGGGCATGGATTTAATTTGATTTTCGGGAGTGGTTTTTCCAACCCCACGGTGTTTTATCCATGTCCTGGTTTTTGCCCCGGGTTTTTATCATTATTTTATGATTTTGCCTGCACCTGAGGGAGGTTTTTACACCATAAACATTGGGATGGCTGATTGGAAGCATTCCTGCATCCCAGAAATCCAGATACTTTGTCCTACTTAAAAAACTCAGAGAGGGGACGACACTTTCCCTCTGCTCATTCCCAGCTGGACCCTGGGAATACCTGGTTCCCTGGAGGAACACAACCAGGAATGATGATGGTTAATTTAAACTAAATTGTTCAGCCCAGTTGGCTGGAACCTGGTGCCAGTAACTCCAAGATTTGATCCCCCTATGGACCATTCAGGAACTGGACTTGGTGATCCTTGTGGGTCCTTTCCAACTCGGAATATTCTGTAGGTTTGTGATTTTTCCATGAATTCTTCGCATTTGAGGCACCCAAACCCCTCGTCCTGCCTCAGTGGTGTTGGACAAGGACACAAAAAACCAGGAAAAGTCAAAATACAGGAATTTTCATGGGATTGCTTAGGGAAAGAAGGCATGGAATTGGTCAGGGTGGAAATTCCTGGCTAGCCTTGCTTCTAATCCTTCTTTTTATGGAGTTTGTGTCAGTAAAGACATTTTACTCCATGCAGGAATCTTTCCATTGTGTTTTGGAGCTTCTTGACCATTTCAATCTGTGGGAGATTTCTTTGTGAAACTTTCTTGGTCTTGCCAAAGGCGTTTGGAAATGGGAATTCTGTGGATTTTATTCCAGGAGTGTAAGAAAAGTCCTTCAATTTTCTGAATATTTTGGCTTCCTTTTTCCAACACTATGTGCTGATTCCACCAGAACCATTCCAACCAAGCTGATTTCCTGCTGTTATCCTCCAAAAGTTGTCCCATACCCAGGGCTTTCCACTTTTGAGGAATTCCCTTCACCTTCCACCCACGGAAGGAGATCCAGAGTCCAAACCTGTGGAATTCATCCAGACTCCCACCCTGTCTCTCCCTGTCTGCTCAGGCCACGCCATATCCTACGTGCTGAAGGAATTATTCCAGCCCTCCAGAGGGATGAGACCTGGCTTTCCTCACATCCTGGTGCTCGTGACCGACGGACAATCCCAGGATGACGTGGTATCCCCAGCCAGAGCAGCCCATGCCTTGGGTAGGAATTCCCAGCTGGGTTTCCCTCGGTTCTTCATGGATTTCCAGGAGACTGAGGTTGCCCCATTTTGTTTCCATGGTTCTCCATGAATTTCCAAGGGTTTGAGGTTGCCCAGTTGGGTTTCCCTCAGTTCTCCATGGATTTCCAGAGGGTTGAGGCTGCCCCACTGTGTTTCCCTCAGTTCTCCATGAATTTCCAGGTAGTTGATGTTGCACCATTTTGTTTCCATGGTTCTCCAAGAATTTCCAGGAGGCTGAGGTTGCCCAGTTGGGTTTCCCTCAGTTCTCCATGGATTTCCAGGAGGTTGATGTTGCCCCATTTTGTTTCCATGGTTCTCCATGAATTTCCAGGGGTTTGAGGTTGCCCAGTTGGGTTTCCCTCAGTTCTCCATGAATTTCCAGAGGCTTGAGGCTGCTCCACTCTGTTTCCCTCAGTTCTCCATGAATTTCTAAGGGTTTGAAGTTAGCCAGTTGGGTTTTCCTCGGTTCTCCATAAATTTCCATAAGGCTGAGGTTTCCCAGTTTTGTTTCCCTTGGTTCTCCATGAATTTCCAGGGGTTTGAGGTTGCCCAGTTGGGTTTCCCTCAGTTCTCCATGAATTTCCAGGAAGTTGATGCTGCCCCATTGAGTTTCCATGGTTCCCCATGGATTTCCAGGAGGCTGATGTTGCCCCATTGGGTTTCCCTCAGTTCTCCATGAATTTCCAGGAGGTTGATGTTACCCCATTTTGTTTCCATGGCTCTCCATGAATTTCCAGGGGGTTGAGGTTGCCCAGTTTGTTTCCCTTGGTTCTCCATGAATTTCCAGGGGTTTGAGGTTACCCTGTTGTGTTTCCCTCAGTTCTCCAAGAATTTCCAGGAGACTGAGGTTACCCAGCTGTGTTTCCCTCCATTCTCCCTGAATTTCCAGAAGGCTGAGGTTGCCCAGTTGGGTTTCCCTTGGTTCTCCATGAATTTCCAGGAGGTTGATGTTGCCCCATTTTTTTCCATGGTTCTCCATAAATTTCCAGGAGGTTGAGGTTGCCCCATTTTGTTTCCATGGTTCTCCGTGAATTTCCAGAGGGCTGAGCTTGCCCCATTTTGTTTCCCTCATTTCTCCATGAATTTCCAGGGGTTTGAGGTTGCCCAGTTGGGTTTCCCTCGGTTCTCCATGAATTTCCAGGGGGTTGAGGTTGCCCAGTTGGGTTTCCCTCGGTTCTCCATGAATTTCCAGAGGGTTGAGGTTGCCCCGTTGTGTTTCCCTCATTTCTCCATGAATTTCCAGGGGTTTGAGGTTGCCCCATTGGGTTTCCCTCATTTCTCCATGGATCTCCAGGGGGTTGAGGGTGGTGCCCTTTGTGAGGAGTCCCTTTGAGGGCACTGTTGCTTCCTTCCCTCCTTCATCCTTCCCCTTTTCCCTCCCCACCTTGCCTTGCTTTGCTGTAACTCACACCCAGCTCTCTGTGGGCTCTCCCTGACCCCACCAGAGCTTTCTACCAGGTGGGGGTCTGGAAACTCTGATCCCAAGGATTAGGAGCGGTGGGATCCGTGTCATTCCAGGGCTCCGTGTCATTGCTGTGGGGGTGTCAGGAGCTGACCCCATGGAGCTCCACAGGATCCTGCTGCAGCAGAACCCCCAGGACGTTTTCTACGTCAGCACCTTCCATGACTTCCCCCAAATCCTCCAGGAACTCCTAGAAGCCATCTGTTCTGATCCTCAGCTTCCAGGAGCCCAAATCCCACTGGGAAAGGTGAGTTCCTACTCCTGGGAGTAAATCCAGCTTGGATTGGGTCAGGCACAAGGAAAATCTTCCCTGAGGGATGTTTCAGAGCAGAATCCCAGCGGATTTAGGACATTGTGTCCCATCCTGACCTCACTGTCCAGCCCTGCAGAAACCTTTGAAATCCAGGGAGTGGAACTGGGGAAGCCAGGATAGAGCTGGGAATGTTTTGGTGGATAGAGCCACTGCAGAACACTGAGATATGTAAAAAATTCACATTATAAATTCATGGGAACAGACTTTAAATGCCTGAGGATTCTCCAGGATGGTCACAACTTTGCTTTTCCCTTTTTTTTTTGTTTTGCCTAAGCCAAGGAATGTTTTAGGCTGTGTTTCCTGCTCACTCCGGTTCATTTGCCATCCTTTGGTGGACATCAATTCCCTGATCATTTTTGGTTTTTCCTTTTCCACTGAAGGGCTCAGCTGCTCCCAGGGGTTTTGACCCCCACGCCACGAAGGGAGAGAAAGGGGAGCGGGTGAGTCACGGAATATCCTCAGCTGGAAGAGACCCACATGGATCATGGAGTCCAGCTCTCAAGGGAAGGGTCCCGCAGCCTGATCCACTTGGATAATTTATGTCCTGGAATCATGGAATGGTTTGGGTTGGAAGGGACTTGAAAGATCATCCAGTTCCAACCTCAACACCTTCCACTATCCCAGGTTGCTCTGTCCAGCCCTGGCCTTGGACACTTCCAGGGGTGGGACAGCCACAGCTTCTCTGGGAATTCCATTCCAGCTCCTCCCCACCCTCCCAGCCAGCAATTCCTTCCCAATATCCCATCCATCCCTGCCCTCTGGCAGTAAATACAACCAAATCATGACCAAGGAAGAGCTGGAGCAAAGAATCCCCCTCGGATCTGCCCCCTTGGTGTTTTGCTCCTCCTGCTCCATGCTGGCTTCGAAAATCCAGGAAAAGGGACCTGCTCTGGGATTTGGGAATGCTCTCAAGTGTTAGGGTGCTGCCTGAGGCTGTTTGGGTTTGCAGGTCCGAGGTCAGCCCCCCCATGCTGTTCTTTTCCATGTTTTAGGGTCTCCCTGGGAAGGACGGCATTCCTGGGCTGCCGGGCCGGCCGGGTCCTCCAGGCCCCCTGGAATCATGGTATGGATTGGTTCCAACAAACTTTTCCAAAGTTTCCCTTCCAGAGAGAACTGACCAGTGTCCCCCTGTCCTGGTTTCCAGGGGCTCCCTGGCAGCCAAGGTGACCCTGTGAATATTTGGGATCCTGGGGTGGTTTGGGTTGGAAGGGACCTTAAAACTCATCCCATTCCATGGGCAAGGACATCTCCCACTGTCCCAGGGTGCTCCAAGCCCTGTCCAGCCTGGCCTTGGATCAGGGGATCAGCACCCGTGGTCTTGGGGCTGTTTTTCTGTTTCACACTGCAGGATTTATTTTTAATTCCAGGGATCTCCGGGCGATCCAGGACCCGTGGGGCCGAAAGGAGACAGAGTGAGTTCCATTCCTGGATTCCACTGGGAAAAATTCACTGCTTTGCGTGTGACAGGAAATGAAAATTCATTTCATTTGTTGTGACCTCCCTTTTCCAAGCATTTTCACCGGGATCTCTGGCAAATGTGAATTTTTAAGCTGTGTCCACCTAATCCTACACTGCCAGACTTCGTCTTGGGGAGTTTCCCTCAGGAATTTTGTGTCTTTATGGAGAAAAGTGCTCAATCCTAATCCCAGGTTCTGGGTACAATTAATTAATTAGTTAATTAATTGCAGGAGAAGGTGGGGGTCATTCTGCCTTTCTGGGTTTCCATTATTAACAAACCTGGTTTAATCCATTTAGGACACTGAAATATTTCAATATTTACTGGGGGCAGACTCCAGGAGGAGCTTCCTGCCCTTCTCCAGTCCCCATTCCTCTTCTTTCCCTGCCTCCTCCTGAGCTGTCTGTGCAGATGAAAACTGGGAATGGATCCTGCTGGGAGCCAACTTCCTTTTTTTCCTTGGGATTAATATTTTTTTCCATGCCAGCAAGGAAAACTCAGGTCATGGCCATGTGGTTTTGGGGACCAGGTGCTTTGGGTTGATGGAATTTGCCCTAAATCACCCAATCTGCTCCTGGGTCTCCCAAGGTGCCTTTATCCACAGGGAGAGCCAGGCTATGTCCTGGGAGGAGTGGAGGTGATTCCTGGCCGGAATGGGCAGCCTGGCCCCCCTGTGAGTATCAAACCCCGGGTGTGGGGGAGCCTTCAGCTTCCCAAGGGCTGGGAGAGATCCCAAATCCCTCTCTCTCCCACTTTTCCTGGTTTCAGGGGCAGAAGGGGCAGCCAGGGGTTCCTGGGCTTCCAGGACCACCAGGTTCTCCAGGGCCACCAGGAATCTCCATCAAGGTGAGTTTGCAGCCCCGTTCTGGGATGTGCCACTGATGCCTTGGGAATCTGAGCTAGGGCAGAGTTCCAGAAGGAAGCAGGGATTGATTCCAAGGATCTCCTCCATGGCTGCACCTTGGGCAGCACCAGAGCCCAGCCAGGGCTGCCCCCAAGATGACCCAAAATGGCCCCAAAATGCCCCAGCGCTCCCGGGGTCTCTCCCTGGGATCAGCTCTGCTCCATTCCCACCTTGCAGTTCATTGTCCCAGCCCAGCTTTAGCCCAGGCACTCCCACCCTGCTTGTTTTTCTCTCTCCAGCCCACGGGGTTTGTGCTCCTGGCCTGGGATTTGGCTCATTTGTTGTGGAATTTGCTGGGTCCCCAGGATGAAGGAGGAAATGATGGATCTGACTCCATGCTCTCAGAAGGCTGATTTATTATTTTATGTTATATATTATATTAAAGAATTCTAAACTAAACTATACTAAAGAATAGGAAAAGGATACAGGCAGGAGGCTACAAAGAATGATGATAAAAACTCGTGACTCCTTCCAGAGTCTGACACAGCTTGGCCCTGATTGGTCATGAATTAAAACAATTTACACTAATCCAATCAAACAATCACCTGTTGGATGAACAATCTCCAACCACATTCCAAAGCAGCAAAACACAGGAGAAGCAATCAGATAATATTGTTTTCCTTTTTCTCTGAGGCTTCTCAGCTTCCCAGGAGAAGAAATCCTGGCAAAGGGATTTTTCAGAAAATATGACAGTGACAATTTGTCCTTGGTGCCCAGCTGGAGCAGGAATTGTTTTGTCTCCCTGCTCTGCGCACAGAGCTCGATGTTGGGAAGGATGAAAGTTTGGCAAGGTCTCACAGATATCTGTGCTTGGCAGAAAGATTTTGGAATGTGGAGCCTGATGTAGGAATAGAGATGGAAGCAAGTTTGGATAGAGAAGAAAAGAATTGCTGAGCCAGCCTGACTGGCTGCCCAAGGAGCAAAGGGTGTGTGAGTGAGAAAGGGTTTTATGGCTCAGAGCAAAGATAAACCCAGCCCAAAGCAGAAGATGTTTGTACCCAGCAGGAAGAGAGCACAGGCAAACAAGGCACAAATGGGGCAAGGAGAAAAAAGGGCTCAGGATTTTCCACTGCAAGAAAAAACTGAAAATCAACTTCTGGCTGAAACTGGGATGTCCTGACTGTGAGAGACTGGAGAGCAGTGCCATGGGTGTGGGAATTACTGGAGTTATGATTGGCTGTAGGGAGCAGTTAAGGGATGGATTGGTTCTGCTGCATGAAGGTGCTCAGCAAAGAAAAGTATAAAATTCAATGTAACCAAACCCAAAGGGTCTCCAGGGCTGCCTGCAGCTGGAGCTGAGCTGGGCACAGCTCTGTCACCCACGGCCCTGGGCTGCTGGGACATCTTGGGTACAATAAACTGCATTTTGGGTACAATAAAGTGCATTTTGTATGCAATAAATGCATTTGTATACGAAAAATTGCAATTTTTATGCAACAAACTGCATTTTATATACAATAAACTGCACTTTGGATACAACAAACTGCAGTTCGTGTACAACAAACTGCATCTCAGATACAATAAGCTGCATTTTGGATAGAATAAACTGCATTTTGTATACAATAAATGCATTTTGTATACAGCAAACTGCATTTTGTATACGAAAAATTGCATTTTTACGCAACAAACTGCAGTTTGTATACAATAAACTGCATTTTGTATACAACAAACTGCATTTTGGGTACAACAAACTGCATTTTGTATACAACAGACTGCATCTTGGGTACAATAAATGCATTTTGTATACAACAAACTGCACTTTGTATGCAATAAACAGCAGTTTGTATGCAATAATCTGCATTTTGGGTACAACAAACTGCATTTTGGATAGAATAAATGCGTTTTGTGCACAACAAACTGCATTTTGGATAGAATAAATGCGTTTTGGACAGAATAAATGCGTTTTGTACACAACAAGCTGCATTTTGCAGAGCCCCCTGCAGTCCCACCTCTCTCATTCGGGCTCCCACAGCTCACCATCCCATAATATGAAGCCCAGACCCAGGCCGAATGTGAACATGAGAAAAGCCAGCCCCGAGTCCTCAGCCCAGGAAGGGCAGAGCCAACGCCCAGCCCTGAGGTGGAGCTGGCCGGAGACCTCTCCTAGAGCTCCGCTGGGAGCGGGAATTCCGCTCTCCTGGAATGTCAGCCTGCAGGATTCCTGTTTCTGGGATGAAGATCTAAATGCCCATCCCATGGGAATTCTCTTTGTCCTCTCTGTTTCAGGGTGAACCGGGGGATCCGGGAATCAGGGTGAGTACCTGGGGCCCGGCTCTCACTTTGGGAGGAAAAGCCTTTTTTCCATAATTATCTCCGAGCTGCCCAGGAAGTTCTGGCTTCCAAACTTCCCGAAATTCCACGGGGATCCACGAAGGGATCATGGAGTGGGATTTTGCTGTGCTTCATGCAGGGTCCCCGTGGGAGGAGTGGCCTCAAAGGGGACAGAGGAGACGCGGGAGAGCCGGTGAGTGCTCCCAGGAAATCGGGGGAAAACTGGGACAGGTCCAGAGGAAGGAAAAACCTGGATCAAGAGCAAATGGCCCCAACTGGCAGCAGATCCAAAAGCAGGGAAAGGGATGATTCTTCCCAGGGATCATCCCACAAGGAGGTTTGGGAAGTTTGAGTTCAAGGGGAGATATGAGAAGTCCATGGAGGATAACTGGGAATGAAAGCCCACCAGGATTGGTTTGGGAATTCTGTGTGTTATAAATGGCTCCATCTGGAGGAGAACATCCCTGTGCTGTTCTTCCATCCTTCCTGGATCATTTTGGGTTGGTTTTCCATGTTGGCGAGCCATATCCCATATCCCAGCCCTTTCCATGGGTCTGGATTCACCATTCCAGGCCAACGTGGGCTCCCAGCCTCTGTCTCCCATTCCTTCCCCTTCCTGAGTCAAGCCAGGGATTCCCAACCTTATTTGTGAGGGAAAAGGGAATTTGGGAATGCACAGACAGCTCTGCAATTCCTCAGTTTTAAAGGGATTCCTCAGATGGACAGATCAGGATAAATATTTCTCTGCAGAACTAAAAATAAACCTTGCCAGTCTGGAGGGGAAAAAAGAGATTGGATGATGTTCCTTCTTTTCCAGGGAAAACCTGGTTTGCCAGGCCCTGTGGGGCTCCACGGGGCTCCTGGACTGCCTGGACCACGGGGAGAAAAGGTTGGATATTCCCTGAACCCCTCATTCCGGGGGGAAGGTGACAGGAAGAGCAGGGCAGGCCTGTGGGGAGGCACTTTGGGATGTCCCAACATTCCTGGAATTCACGGGCTCCGCTCAGGGCCAAACATTTCCAGAGGAAATTTCTCCCTTCTTGTTTTGCTGAGAAAGACTCCGGAGCAGAAAAATCTGGGAAGGATGGGTGCTCTGGGATCAGCATTCCTGAGGATTCTGTGCTTCCCTTGCAGGGAATGGCAGGAATTGGCATTCCTGGCACGGCTGGCACCAAGGGGGAGGAAGGAGAGCAGGTGGGTTGGGAGGTTTGCATTAAAACCCTTCAGTGTCTCCAAAGCCTCCTCCAATATTTAGGTTTTCCTTGGAATCCTGTGGTTCCACATGGAAAACTGAGGATTTGGGTTTAAAATCTGAGTTTTCGTTGTTTCCAGGGAATGATGGGACCTCCAGGAGCACCAGGACCAAAGGTGGGTGCTGAAATCCCGAACCCGAGTTCCCAGGCCTGGGATTCAGCTTCCAGGGAAATTTTCTGCCCCTAACCAGCCTCATAATTAATGATCATCATAATCCCTGTGGGAATCACTGGATCCTGGGGTGGGTTGGGTTGGAAGTGACCTTCCAAGGCCACCTGGTCCAAACCCTCTGGACTGAGCAGGGACATCTTCAAACCAGCCTGACCTGGAACATTCCGGGCTCAAAAGCAAAGAAAGGGAATCATTTTCCACTGCCTGGACTCTGGAATTCCCTGCTGCCCGAGGAGAGGCCTGGAATGGCAGCAGGGTGGGATATTTTCAGTAATAAATGGCACTTTTGGGGCCAGGGAGACTCCAGAGTCCCAGGCTGGAAGAGCTGCCCTGTAATCCTTGGAAAATTGGGTTGAAGAGCTCCGTCCTTCCCTCCCTCTGGATGGCAGCAGGAGCCAGAAATGTTGGATCTGTTGAAATTCCCTTCTGGTTTCTTCCAGGGAATTCCAGGACCTCCAGGGCAGAAGGGAGACCAAGTGAGTGGAACAGCAGGAGAACATTTGACCAGCTCCGGTGCAATTATCCTGATTTTCCACCCTGTTTTTCCCAGCTTGTTCCCTGTGGGATCCAGCAGGGATGTCCTCGAGCTCGGTGCTCCCCTCTCCTTGGCTCTGGAGCCTCGGAGATGACTTTTGGGCACTTTTAAGGAATAACTGCTGGGAAAGGCAGGAGCAAAAAGTTCTCCCTGCCTCCCATTTCCCATTCCATTGGCCACCGTTCCTTCCTCTTGCCTTGCAGGGAAATCCAGGATTTCCAGGTGCTCCAGCCTTGGAGGTAACTGGGAGTGGTTGGGAGCCCTTCTTGTCCTTCTGCTGTGTAACTTCAGTCCCAGAATTCCAGGATTCCAAGGGCTGTGTCCCACAGAAAAGTGGGAAGAACACCCAGACCTTTCCCCCGCCCTCCCGCCAAATTTGTCCTCTTCTCCCTGGCTCCACCTCCTGCATTCCCAGTTTTCCCATTGTCCCCTCAAAGGAGCTCCAGGAAGGACAAGGATGAAAATTCCCAGCCCTGAATCCGTGTGCTCCAGGCCTGTCCCTGCTCAAGGTCCTCATCCGCAGGGATGAGCCCGGCTGAGCACCCACAGCTCTCCGTGTCCCATAAAATTCCATATTCCAGGAGAAACCTCCGTGGTGGCCACCTCTGTGTCCCATAAAATTTCTTATCCCATCATAATTCTTATCCCATAAAATTCCTTGCTTTGGAAAAGGTATCATGAAAAGGAGATTTTAAAATTAAAATTAAACTAAATTAAATTAAATTAAATTAAATTAAATTAAACTAAATTAAATAAATAAATTAAATTTTTTAAACAGAGGATTCTGTGATTTTTTTCTCCTCAGATTTAGGACCTCCAGGCTCTCCATGTCCCCCCCAAATTCCAGCTTAAGGAGAAACCTCCGTGTGGCACTCTGTGTCCCATAAATTTTATCCCACATAATCTTATCCTAAAATTCCTTGCTTGGAAAGGTTCATGAAAGAGATTTTAAATTAAACTAAGTAATTAAATAACTCAATTAAATAAATTAAATTATTTTTTTAAAGAGAGGATTCTGTGATTCTCTCTCCTCAGATTTCAGGACCTCCAGGCTCTCCATGTCCCCCCATTCATATTCCAGGAGAAACCTCATGGTGGCCACTTCTGTGTCCCATAAAATTTCTTATCCCATCATAATTCTTATCCAATAACAAATTTTATCCCATAAAATTCCTTACTTTGGAAAAGGTATCATGAAAAGGAGATTTTAAAATTAAATTAAATTAAATTAAATTAAATTAAATTAAATTAAATTAAATTAAATTAAATTAAATTAAATTTTTTAAACAGAGGAATTCTGTGATTTCTTCTTCTCCTCAGATTTCGGGACCTCCAGGCAAGAAAGGTGTCAGGGTAAGACTGACTTTTAATTAAGTAAGTAATTAATTAATTAGCACTGCTTGAAAGGGCCAGATCTGTCCCTGGAACAGCAGAGGTTGTTCCAAGTTTCCTGAATTCCATCTCCCCTGGGATTGACAGGAGAGGAGAGCTTGGAAAAGTCTTGTCCTGGGAATATTGGGATATTTCTCTTGCTTTTATTCACATTTTGTACCTGGTATTCCCATTCTAGCCTCATTCCAGGGAAAATTTGGGATTTCAGGAGGGAGACATCACTCAGGTGCAGATCCAGCCCAATCCCAGAGGATGCTTCCAGCTGTTCCCTGGCTGAATTCTCTAAAGAATTCCAAAAGTGGAATTGGAATTCTTTAGAGAATTCCAATTCCACTTTCCCAGTGGCTTTGAGGTGAAACACGACCTGGAATATTTTAAATGGAATTTTGGAACATTTTTTTCCCCCCAGCCTTGCTCTGTCACTGCCATCCCTCCCAGAGCCTTCTCCCTGTGGGAAGGATTTCCTGCAGGACTGATCCCCCGTGGCTTTTCCATGGAAATTCCCTGCAGAAATCCTTCACACCTCCCTCATCCCACAGCACAACCAATTTTGACTTTTTGCTGGGATTTGAGGTTGGAATCATCAAGATCAAATTTTGGTCCCCTTGCTTCCCCAGACTGCTTCACCTCAGCTGGCAAAAATCCCTCTTTTCCTTTAGGCCGAGCTTAAGTGCTGGGAATTTTGCTGTGGCCTCGTGCTGGAATGTGCCTGGAATATCTGGATTTATTATTATTATTATTATTCTTTGTGATATTTCACTGGGAACCTGCAGAGAAACCTCAGGGGTTCATTTTATTCCCTTTAAACCTTTAAAAATCCATTTTTGGTGCTGTGTGGGGCGGCAACAACCGTGACGAGTTTGGGATGGCAGAGGGAAGGTGCCATGGAAAAAATTCCTGATAAATCCGGGATGGATGGGTGGGTGGGTGGATTTGGCAAAGGAATTTTTTCCAGGTTGCATCAGAGGTGCAAAATGCAGCCCTAAGGAGCTGTGGGAGATTCCTGCAGGATATTCCTGGTTTCAGGTGTGTCTCTCATTCCCAGGGAGATCCTGGACCGGCTGGACCACGAGGAGACCGAGGAATTCCGGGAGAAAAAGGGGAGAAGGTGATGACCTCACACTTCCCTCAGGGATAAAAGGATTTCTTTTGTTTGTGGCCACCCAGGAAACTCTGAGGGAGATGGAATTCCATCCATCCAGGAATCCAGGGGAAGATTTCCAGGTGGAGAAATCCAAAGCTCCTGGGAAGGAAATCAGGAGGGGAATAAATTCCCAGCTCCCTGCTTGTCCATGGGGATGGAAATATCTCGGATCTGCTCCGGCTTTTCCTGCTCTGGGGAGGTTTCTCCTGAGCTTGGAAAAGCTGCCTTGGCAGGAGCCTGAATCCCTCTGGTTTTTTCAGGGAAGTCCAGGATTTGGAATTCCCGGCCAGCCCGGGCTAAAGGGAGACATCGGCGACAGGGTGAGTGGGACAGAGGGGTGGGAAGGGCCCAGGGGACATTCCAGGAGCTTTGGGGACATTCCAGGAGCTTTGGGGACAATCCAGGAGCTTTGGGACAATCCCGGAGCTTTGGGGACAATCCAGGAGGTTTGGGACAATCCAGGAGCTTTGGGACAATCCAGGAGCTTTGGGACAATCCAGGAGCTTTGGGACAATCCAGGAGCTTTGGGGACAATCCAGGAGATTTGGGGACAATCCAGGAGCTTTGGGGACAATCCAGGAGCTTTGGGGACAATCCAGGAGCTTTGGGACAATCCAGGAGCTTTGGGACAATCCAGGAGCTTTGGGGACATTCCAGGAGGTTTGGAGACAATCCCGGAGGTTTGGGGACATTCCAGGAGCTTTGGAGACAATCCAGGAGGTTTGGGACAAACCAGGAGCTTTGGGACAATCCAGGAGGTTTGGGGACAATCCAGGAGCTTTGGGACAATCCAGGAGCTTTGGGCATCCGGAGCTGGGGACAATCCAGGAGCTTTGGGACAATCCAGGAGCTTTGGGACAATCCAGGAGCGTTGGGGACAATCCAGGAGCTTTGGGGACAATCCAGGAGATCTGGGGACAGAATCCAAGGAAATCCCATTCCCAATAATTTCCCCTCCTGAAAGTCACCTTGATCATCACATTCCTGACTTTTGGGTCCAGGCAGGTCCTGGTGGCTCCCACAATATCCAGGAAGGGTTGGATCAATCCTGGCTGTTCCCTTCTCCGAGGAAATCCCGGTCCCGTTCATTTTAATCCAGCAAAAATTGGCAAATCCCAATGTTATGGATCAGGATCTTTGGAAAAGGGATGGGAAGATCAGGATATTGATGGCTCCAAAGTGGGGGAGAAGGAGACGCCTCTGGACATTCCCTGTTTTCCCTTGGCACAGCCTCTCCTGTGGGACATTCCCTGTTTTCCCTTGGCACAGCCTCTCCTGTGGGACATTCCCTGTTTTCCCTTGGCACAGCCTCTCCTGTGGGACATTCCCTGTTTTCCCTTGGCACAGCCTCTCCTGGGACATTCCCTGTTTTCCATTGGCACAGCCTCTCCTGGGACATTCCCTGTTTTCCCTTGGCACAGCCCCTCCTGTGGGACATTCCCTGTTTTCCCTTGGCACAGCCTCTCCTGGGACATTCCCTGTTTTCCATTGGCACAGCCTCTCCTGTGGGACATTCCCTGTTTTCCCTTGGCACAGCCTCTCCTGTGGACATTCCCTGTTTTCCCTTGGCACAGCCTCTCCTGGGACATTCCCTGTTTTCCCTTGGCACAGCCTCTCCTGTGGGACATTCCCTGTTTTCCATTGGCACAGCCTCTCCTGTGGGACATTCCCTGTTTTCCCTTGGCACAGCCTCTCCTGTGGACATTCCCTGTTTTCCATTGGCACAGCCTCTCCTGTGGGACATTCCCTGTTTTCCCTTGGCACAGCCTCTCCTGGGACATTCCCTGTTTTCCATTGGCACAGCCTCTCCTGTGGGACATTCCCTGTTTTCCCCTGGCACAGCCTCTCCTCTGGGACATTCCCTGTTTTCCCTTGGCACAGCCTCTCCTGGGACATTCCCTGTTTTCCATTGGCACAGCCTCTCCTGGGACATTCCCTGTTTTCCATAGGCACAGCCTCTCCTGGGACATTCCCTGTTTTCCCCTGGCACAGCCTCTCCTGTGGGACATTCCCTGTTTTCCATTGGCACAGCCTCTCCTGGGACATTCCCTGTTTTCCATGGCACAGCCTCTCCTGTGGGACATTCCCTGTTTTCCCCTTGGCACAGCCTCTCCTGGGACATTCCCTGTTTTCCCTTGGCACAGCCTCTCCTGTGGACATTCCCTGTTTTCCATTGGCACAGCCTTTCCTGGGACATTCCCTGTTTTCCATTGGCACAGCCTTTCCTGGGACATTCCCTGTTTTCCATAGGCACAGCCCCTCCTGTGGGACATTCCCTGTTTTCCCTTGGCACAGCCCCTCCTGGGACATTCCCTGTTTTCCATTGGCACAGCCTCTCCTGGGACATTCCCTGTTTTCTATTGGCACAGCCTCTCCTGGGACATTCCCTGTTTTCCATTGGCACAGCCTCTCCTGTGGGACATTCCCTGTTTTCCCTTGGCACAGCCTCTCCTGGGGACATTCCCTGTTTTCCCTTGGCACAGCCTCTCCTGTGGGACATTCCCTGTTTTCCCTTGGCACAGCCTCTCCTGTGGGACATTCCCTGTTTTCCTTGGCACAGCCTCTCCTGGGACATTCCCTGTTTTCTATTGGCACAGCCTCTCCTGGGACATTCCCTGTTTTCCATTGGCACAGCCTCTCCTGGGACATTCCCTGTTTTCCATTGGCACAGCCTCTCCTCTGGGACATTCCCTGTTTTCCCCTGGCACAGCCTCTCCTGGGACATTCCCTGTTTTCCATTGGCACAGCCTCTCCTGGGACATTCCCTGTTTTCCCTTGGCACAGCCTCTCCTGGGGACATTCCCTGTTTTCCATTGGCACAGCCTCTCCTGTGGGACATTCCCTGTTTTCCATGGCACAGCCTCTCTGGGACATTCCCTGTTTTCCCTTGGCACAGCCTCTCCTGTGGGACATTCCCTGTTTTCCCTTGGCACAGCCTCTCCTGGGACATTCCCTGTTTTCCCTTGGCACAGCCTCTCCTGGGGACATTCCCTGTTTTCCCTTGGCACAGCCTCTCCTGGGACATTCCCTGTTTCCTTGCACAGCTCTCTGGCATCCCGTTTCCTGCACAGCCTCTCCTGGGACATTCCCTGTTTTCCCTTGGCACAGCCTCTCCTGTGGACATTCCCTGTTTTCCTTGGCACAGCCTCTCCTGGGACATTCCTGTTTCCTTGGCACAGCCTCTCCTGGGACATTCCCTGTTTTCCCTTGGCACAGCCTCTCCTGTGGGACATTCCCTGTTTTCCCTTGGCACAGCCTCTCCTGTGGGACATTCCCTGTTTTCCTTGGCACAGCCTCTCCTGTGGGACATTCCCTGTTTTCCTTGGCACAGCCTCTCCTGGGACATTCCCTGTTTTCCCTTGCACAGCTCTCCTGGGATTCCTGTTCCTTGGCACAGCCTCTCCTGTGGGACATTCCCTGTTTTCCCTTGGCACAGCTCTCCTGGGACATTCCCTGTTTTCCCTTGGCACAGCCTCTCCTGTGGACATTCCCTGTTTTCCCTTGGCACAGCCTCTCCTGTGGGACATTCCCTGTTTTCCTGGCACAGCCTCTCCTGTGGGACATTCCCTGTTTTCCCTTGGCACAGCCTCTCCTGTGGGACATTCCCTGTTTTCCCTTGGCACAGCTCGGGAATTCCGTTCCTGCACGCCTCTCCTGGGACATTCCCTGTTTCCCTTGGCACAGCCTCTCCTGGGACATTCCCTGTTTTCCCTTGGCACAGCCTCTCCTGTGGGACATTCCCTGTTTTCCCTTGGCACAGCCTCTCCTGGGACATTCCCTGTTTTCCATTGGCACAGCCTCTCCTGTGGGACATTCCCTGTTTTCCCTTGGCACAGCCTCCTGGGACATTCCTGTTTCATGGCACAGCTCTCCTGGGACATTCCCTGTTTTCCATTGGCACAGCCTCTCCTGTGGACATTCCCTGTTTTCCATTGGCACAGCCTCTCCGTGGGACATTCCCTGTTTTCCATTGGCACAGCCTCTCCTGTGGGACATTCCCTGTTTTCCCTTGGCACAGCCTCTCCTGGGACATTCCCTGTTTTCCCTTGGCACAGCCTCTCCTGTGGGACATTCCCTGTTTTCCCTTGGCACAGCCTCTCCTGGGACATTCCCTGTTTTCCCTTGGCACAGCCTCTCCTGTGGGACATTCCCTGTTTTCCCATTGGCACAGCCTCTCCTGTGGGACATTCCCTGTTTTCCCTTGGCACAGCCTCTCCTGTGGGACATTCCCTGTTTTCCCTTGGCACAGCCTCTCCTGTGGGACATTCCCTGTTTTCCATTGGCACAGCCTCTCCTGGGACATTCCTGTTTTCCATTGGCACAGCCTCTCCTGTGGGACATTCCCTGTTTTCCCTTGGCACAGCCTCTCCTGTGGGACATTCCCTGTTTTCCACTGGCACAGCCTCTCCTGGGACATTCCCTGTTTTCCCTTGGCACAGCCTCTCCTGGGACATTCCCTGTTTTCCATGGCACAGCCTCTTGGGACATTCCCTGTTTCCTTGGCACAGCCTCTCCTGTGGGACATTCCCTGTTTTCCATTGGCACAGCCTCTCCTGGGACATTCCCTGTTTTCCCTTGGCACAGCCTCTCCTGGGACATTCCCTGTTTCCCTTGGCACAGCCTCTCCTGGGACATTCCCTGTTTTCCATTGGCACAGCCTCTCCTGTGGGACATTCCCTGTTTTCCAATGGCACAGCCTCTCCTGGGACATTCCCTGTTTTCCATTGGCACAGCCCCTCATTGTACATTCCCTGTTTTCCATTGGCACAGCATCTCCTGGGACATTCCCTGTTTTCCATTGGCACAGCCTCTCCTGGGACATTCCCTGTTTTCCCTTGGCACAGCCTCTCCTGTGGGACATTCCCTGTTTTCCCTTGGCACAGCCTCTCCTGTGGGACATTCCCTGTTTTCCATTGGCACAGCCTCTCCTGTGGGACATTCCCTGTTTTCCCTGGCACAGCCTCTCCTGTGGACATTCCTGTTTTCCATTGGCACAGCCTCTCTGTGGGACATTCCCTGTTTCCCTTGGCACAGCCTCTCCTGTGGGACATTCCCGTTTTCCCTTGGCACAGCCTCTCCTGTGGGACATTCCCTGTTTTCCTTGGCACAGCCCTCCTGTGGGACATCCCTGTTTCCCTGACACAGCCCCTCCTGGGACATTCCCTGTTTTCCAATGGCACAGCCTCTCCTGGGACATTCCCTGTTTTCCATTGGCACAGCCCCTCATTGTACATTCCCTGTTTTCCTCTTCTCTGATTTTTCCTGGAATTATCTCTCCCGTGTCATTCCTTCTGTGTTTCTGCAGGGAAATGTGGGATTGTCTGGGAAGCCAGGTCAGAAGGTGAGTCCATGGAATGCTGTGTTCCCTGGGAGGGTGGGCAGGCCCTGGCACAGAATTCCCAGAGCAGCTGTGGCTTCCCCTGGATCCCTGGCAGTTCCAAGGCCAGGTTGGACATTGGGAATTGGATAACCCTGGGATAGTGGGAGGTGTCCCTGCCCGTGGATGGGGGTGGGATCTAGTGTTCTTCCAGCTTAATTCCAACATTTTTGATCAGGGCTGAAAGAACTCCTGCTAATCCTCACCTGCAGGAATTTTCCCAGGAAAAGTTCAAAACCAGCCAAGAAATTTCAGGAAAAAGTTCCCACCCGTGGGATTTGTTCACTGGGGGCCTCACTGGGGGCATTCCTCAAGCAGGGATCTCCCCAGACCTGGCTGGGGGACGGTTTGGCTTTGGGAATTGCTCCATCCATCTGGGAATGGAATGTTGAGACCGGATCAGCTTCCAGGGTGTGGAAAAATGGGAGTCACAAAACGGGAGCAGCTGAGCCAGGAGGTGCTAACGAGGTTTGTTAATGAGGCGGCAAAGGGGAGGCAAGGAGAGATGTTTGGGATTGGGAGAAGGCCTGGAGAGGTGGTGTCACAAATTTCCCAGATTTCATGGAATGTTCTGAGCTGGGAGAGACCCACGAGGATGATCCCATCCAGCTGTTAAGGAAACGGGATCAAATCCACGACCTTGCCGGACAAACCTCAGACAGAGCAAATGATTGAAATGGGAATAAAATTAAAACATGGAATGGGAACGGATCCTGTGTCCTAGACTGGATCCATCTCGAGTCTCTGCTGGTCTGAGCTGCTCCTGGACATGGAGAACCTCAACAGATCCTGTCCTGAGGGAATTCCTCACGGGATGAGGATCTGTGAGAGCTCAGCTGATTGAAATGGGAATGAAAATTAAAACATGGAATGGGAACGGATCCTGTGTCCTAGACTGGATCCATCTCGAGTCTCTGCTGATCTGAGCTGGTCCTGGAGGTGGAGAACCTCAACAGATCCTGTCCTGAGGGAATTCCTCATGGGATGAGGATCTGTGAGAGCTCTCCCACCCATGAGAGCTCAGCTGATTAAAATGGGAATGAAAATTAAAACATGGAATGGGAATGGATCCTGTGTCCTAGACTGGATCCATCTCGAGTCTCTGCTGATCTGAGCTGGTCCTGGAGGTGGAGAACCTCAACAGATCCTGTCCTGAGGGAATTCCTCATGGGATGAGGACCTGTGAGAGCTCTCCCACCCATGAGAGCTCAGCTGATTAAAAAGGGAATGAAAATTAAAACATGGAATGGGAACGGATCCTGTGTCCTAGACTGGATCCATCTCGAGTCTCTGCTTGTCTGAGCTGCTCCTGGAGGTGGAGAACTCAACAGATCCTGTCCTGAGGGAATTCCAGGGAGGACTGTGGAGTCTGGATGGATGAGGTTGGAGCTGGGTGCTTTCCAGCCCAATTATCCCACAAAATAATAATGCTCTCATTAAATAAATGAAATGCTATAAACAGATATTATTAAATAAATATGAATAGCACAAATCCTACAATCCCAGCCCTTCCTAGCACGGGGTGAATGCTCTGAGCCCAAACTCCATCCAGGCTGGTGGGAGCAGCTCCATGGCCGTGGGTGTGCTGCTGGAATCTGCCCCTCGGTGGGAATGCAGGACAGGAATGTGACAAGTCTCCTTTCCTTCAGGGGGAGAGAGGTGAACCAGGATTCCCTGGAAAACCAGGAGAGGCCGGGCTGAGAGGAAAAGAGGTGAGTAAAGGCTGGATCCAGGGGGATGGAGCCGCTGATCCCTCGGGAGCAGCCAACAACCCCAGCTCTGAAATGACAAACCAGGGGTGAATTTTCTTCCTTGTTACTCAACATCAGTGCCCAGAGCAGCTGGGGCTGCCCCTGGGTCTCTGCTGCTCACAGTGACCCCAAGGTGTGCCACAAAGTCTCTTTTCCCAGCCCAGCACTCAAAGGAGGAGTCAGAGCTCTTCAGTTCTCACTCTCAAGGCTGTTCATTGTTTCTTATCTATAAAATTTTTTCTCCTGTCCTGCCAAGGTCTGTCCAGCAGGTCAGACAGAGGCACTCTGCCTGCCCTGGGGCAGTGTTATCTCTTTATACTAAAAACTGCCTGTGCATTATTTACCATAACTCCCCAATCCCATCACTGTGTTGGACAGTGAGCTTCTGCCTTAAACCAATCCAAAAGTGCCAACATCACCAAGAAGATGGAGGCCAAGAAGAAGAAGGAGAAAGAAGGACAGGACACACCCAGATCCCTCCATCTTTGCCTCCTGAACCCCCATTCTAAAATCCCCAAAATTCTACATTGTCACCTGTGACACATTCACTGTCATTCCACTCAAACTTTCATGGCTTGCAGATCCTCACACAAGGTTGGTCATTTTCTCCATGGGTCACAATCCAAGGCTCAGGGGCCTTGGGCTCTGTGCCAGGGTCTCTGAGCCCCCTGGCAGGGGCTGGAGCCATCCAGGACAGCCAGAGGGACGTCCTGAATTCCAACAAAAAACTTGGGAAAACCCAGCAGTTCAGCATTGTAGGGAGGAAAGGCTCCTCTGGGACGACGGAAATCCCACCCTTCCCAAGGAGCCAGGAAAACAGCAGCTGGAAAATGAAACCCTTGGATTTGCCCTGAAGTTGATCCCTGCTCGTTTTATTCCCTGTTTATTTGTCCTTGAACGAGGCTGTGGAGAATCCTCTTCACCTCTCTTTTATCTTGGATTTCACATTCCAAAAGGCTGGAAAAATGGAAAAGCCCAAAAAAAGAACTCAGCGGTTTTTTGGGTTGTTTTTTTTTCTTTTGGGAGATGCTGAAAACAGAGTGCCAAGAATGGAATCCCAGGATATCCCGAGCTGGAAGGGACCCACAGGATCATCCAGTCCAACCCCTGACTCTGCCCAGGACACTCCAACAATCCCATCCCTGAGATCCAACCATTCCTGGAGCTCAGACCAGTGGGATTGGGTGGCAATCATGGACACTCCAACAATCCCAGCCCATCCCTGAGATCCAAACATTCCTGGAGCTCAGACCAGCGGGATTGGGTGGCAATCAGGGACACTCCAACCATCCCAGCCCATTCCTGAGTCCCAAACATTCCTGGAGCTCAGACCAGCGGGATTGGGTGGCAATCATGGACACTCCAACCATCCCAGCCCATCCCTGAGTCCCAAACATTCCTGGAGCTCAGCCCAGCGGGATTGGGTGGCAATCATGGACACTCCAACAATCCCAGCCCATCCCTGAGATCCAAACATTCCTGGAGCTCAGCCCAGCGGGATTGGGTGGCAATCATGGACACTCCAACAATCCCAGCCCATCCCTGAGATCCAAACATTCCTGGAGCTCAGACCAGCGGGATTGGGTGGCAATCATGGACACTCCAACAATCCCAGCCCATCCTGAGATCCAAACATTCCTGGAGCTCAGCCCAGCGGGATTGGGTGGCAATCATGGACACTCCAACAATCCCAGCCCATCCCTGAGATCCAAACATTCCTGGAGCTCAGACCAGTGGGATGTGGTGTCACTCACCTCATCCTCCCCCCAAATTTCAATATTCCGGTCGCCCCAGGCCTTGTGTCCCTTTTCCCTCATTTTTGGGAATGCTGCAAACCCCCATCCTTCATTTAAGCCATCCCAGATATCCCCCAGGCTGCCTCTATCCCAGTTTCCCAAGCCTTAGGCAGGGCCAAGGAGATGGAACCTCCACGGGAGCCCCCGGAATGCTGGGTGGACTCGGTTCCCTCCCTTTGATCCAGGTTTGAGTGCAATAAAACCCCTGTCCCTTGGGGGGAAAACAGCTGGAAAGCTGCTCCTCTCTTTTAGGGAGAAGCTGGAGTCCCTGGAGAGCCGGGAGTGAGAGGGATCAGGGTAATCATTCCATTATTATCATCGATTTTATTGTATTTATTATATTACATCATCACAAATTACATTATATTATGTTATATTATATTACATTAAATTACATTACATTTCATTACATAATATTTTATTATATATTCTGTCATATTATATAATATAATTTTATTATTTTTTATTTTATTATATTTATTATAACCGTTTATTTTATTTATTATTTATATTCTATTCTATTCCTTATTTATTTTATTTTATTTATTTTATTTTATTTTATTTTATTTTATTTTATTTTATTTTATTTTTTCTATATTACATTACATGATATTATATTATATTATATTATATTATATTATATATATTATATTATATTATATTATATTATATTATATTATATTTATATTTATATTATATTACTATTATATTCTACTTATATCATATCTATATTATATTCTATTATATTTATATCTTATATTTATCATTATATTATATTACGTTACATTACATTACGTTACATTACATTACATTATATTATATTATATTCATTTGTCATATTATGTTATATCATACCATCTTATTATTTAATTATTTTATTAGATTTTTTGTATTTATTATATTGTATTCTATTATTATTTATATTCTATTCTAATCTATTGTTTTGGTTTATTTTATTTTATTTATTTTTTATTTATTTATTTTATTTATTATTTATTTATTATTAATATTCTTTTATTTATTATAGTTATTCTAGTTCATTTATTATATATATTATATTATATTTCATCATAATATTATATTATTATATTATATGATACTATATTTTATTTTACCTTTTATTATATTCTTTTATTTATTATATTTATTATATCTTATTACATATATTATATCGTATTACATTACATTACTTTATAGTGTATATTATATATATTATATTATATTATATTATATAATTATATTATATTATATTTATTATAAATTATATTATATTATATTATATTATATTTATGATTTTATCATTCTATGGTACTATATTTTAGTTTATTTTAGATTTATTATATTATTTATATTATATTATATTATCTTACTTATTACATATATTATATCGTATTCCATTATGTTATATTATAATCTAGTAACATTCAACATTACCATTACATGAATTACATTATATTATATTATATTAGATATATATTATAGTTATATTATTATTATATTATTTTATTAATGTTATATTATAATTATATATTATATTATATTATATTATATTATATTATATTACATTATAATCTATTATTGTATTTTATTTTATTTATTTTATTTTATCTTAATTATTTAATTATATTATTTTTATTATATTTATTATAGTTTATTTTTTATATATATTATATTACATCATATTATATTATATTACTATATTATATGATACTACATTTTATTTTATTTTATATTTATTATATTATTTATTTATTACATTTATTATATCTTATTACATATTATATCGTGTTACATTACATTACAGTTATCATTATGTCTATTGTATATCTATCTATATATATATAATTATATTATGACATATATATAGATTACGATTACGTACTACATACATACATGTTACATTATATCGTTACGATTAAACAGATATAGATATTACATTGTATTATATATTATATTATATATTATATTATATATTATATTATTTAATAAGATATATTTATATCTATATTATTTATTTATTATTATATTATATTCTTTTCGTGCCCTGGAGAGTGGAGGGGCTGCTGTTTCCCTTCCCCATGCCAATGGGATTCCCCACCTGGAAACCTTCCCTTCCAGCTATTCCTCTCCTATGGGAATGAATCCCATTTCCCGTGCTGTGTTCCTCTCCTGAGCTGTGGCTCGGGCTCTGTTTGGGATTTGTTCCTCTCCACCTCTCCTTGCAGGGACCTCCTGGACTGCCAGGACCAGCTGGAGAGCAGGGATGGAAAGGAGATCCAGGAGAGCCTGGAAGGGATGTAAGGAATCCAGAGGGGGCACCTGGGAGAGGGGGATTCTGGGAGAGCTTTCCTTTCTTCTATCATAGACAGCATGATTTTGTATATTTATATATCCTAATATATATGATCTATTGTATAACACTATATATGATATATAGTATAGCATATATTATACATTAGTATAATAAAATAATATAATGCATAGTATAATACACAGTAGAATATACAATATATAATATTGATAGCATAGATTATACTAGTATAAAAAAGGATAGTAGGTAGAGAAGAGATGAAAATATACACGTTATAATAGGATGTAGTGGAGGGAGGAAAGAGATGAGGAGGAGATGTGTAATTGGTGAGAATGGAGAGAAGTGGAGTGGATTTCAGAATGAGTAGAATGATGAAGAGAAGAGAAGGAGAAGAGAATAGAATAGAAGAGAAAGATAAAGAAAGTAGAGAAAGGATAAGAGAGAAGAAGAGAAGAGAAGAGAAGAGAGACGAGAGAAGAACGACAGACAAGATAAGAGAGATAGAAGAGAAGAGAATAGAATATAGGAAGTAGAAGGATAGAGTAATTAGAGAGAATATAAGATTAGTTAATGTGAGAGTAATATAAGTAGATGAGTATTAATAATAATATAATATATAATTCGATAGTAGAAATAGAGATAGAAATATAAATATAATTATATTAGAGAATAAAAGTAAATTAGAATAAGTATAATTCGATAAATAGAATTATAGGAAGAGTAAAATAATAATCTAAATAATAATAAGGATAAAATAATATAGTTATAGTAGAATGGGAAAATAATAGATATAAAGGATATTAGATATATGCTAGTTATATCTTAATTATGTATATGATATATAGAGTATTATATTATATTATTTATATCTATATTTCATAATGTTATAATTATAGTTATATCATTATATAATATATAATATATATTATTATATAATATATTGTTATAGAATTATATAATGAATTGTCTAATAAATCTTTTATTATCTATTATATAATATATATAATATTTATAATTTTTCATGTATTACATAGATAAATATCATTTCTGTATATCAGGAATAAATGACATTTATTTCCCCAGCCTGGGGTGGATGGATCCCACAGGGACAGATCCAGCAGAGATGGATTCTCTCCATCCTGTTTTCATCCCCATGGGAAACAATCAGGGGAAATATTTCCAGCTTTCTCAGGACTTCACCTAAATCCTCTTTGGGAGATTCCCAAAAATATCAGAGCAGCTCCTCCCCCTCTCCCACTCTTTTACCTGCGGCCATTTCAGCAAAAATTGAGAATTTAAATCTGGAATTGAACTGGTTAATTTATTTTATTATTTAATTTACTTGGTTCCATTTATTCTATCACATTCTTTTATTTTTATATTTTATTCAATTATTTAATTCACTTTATTATTTATTTTTACCTCGTTCTATTTATTCTATCACATCCTTTTTTATTATATTTTATTCAATTTATTTAATTTTACTTTATTATTTAATTTACTTGGTTCAATATATTCTATCACATTTTTTTATTATTATATTTTATTTAATATTTACTTTCTTGTTCCATTTATTCTATCACATTATTTTATTTATAATATTTTATTCAATTTCTAATTTTGCTTTATTATTTAATTTCTTGGTTCAATTTATTCTATCACATAACTTTATTTTTTATATTTAATTTTATTGTTTAATTTATTATTTAATTTACTTGGTTCAATTTATTCTATCACATTATTTTGTTTATTATATTTTATTCAATTATTTAATTTACTTTATTATTTAATTTCTTGGTTCCATTTATTCTATCACATTCTTTATTTATTATATTTTATTCAGTTTTTAAATTTACTCTATTATTTAATTTACTTGGTTCAGTTTATTTATCACATAATTTTATTTATTATCTTTTATTTAATTGGTTCATTTACTTTATTATTTAATTTACTTGGTTCCATTTATTCTATCACATAACTTTATTTTTATATTTTATTCAATTTTTTAATTTGCTTTATTATTTAATTTACTTGGTTCCATTTATTCTATCACATAACTTTATTTTTTATATTTAATTTTATTGTTTAATTTATTATTTAAATTACTTGTTTCAATTTATTTATCAAATTATTTTATTATTATATTTAATTTAATTGTTTGATTTACTTTATTATTTAATTTATTTGGTTCCATTTATTCTATCACATTACTTTATTATTTATATTTAATTTTATTGTTTAATTTATTATTTAATTTCTTGGTTCAATTTATTCTATCACATTTATTTATAATATTTAATTTATTTTAATTTTTTTATTCTTAAATTTATTTTGAATTTGATTTATTGCTGCTGTTTCTTTGGTGGGGACGGGGAAGGACCCGAGGCAGAGCAATTCCCAAGGAATTCTGCTGTGCTGGGAGCAGAATCTCATTCCCAGAATTCCAAAGGGTGTCCTTGGCTGGAGCCATTCCTGCCCAATTCCTGATTTGCCTGCAGGAATCGTGCCCTGAGTGCCAGGAAAAGTGGGATTGGGAGAAAAGCTGCAGGGAAAATCCCCACGGATCCCAAAGGGATCCAAGGCCAGGATTTCCCGAAGGAACGGGGACGATTCCGCGGCCAGGATGGGGGGGAAGGGAAATGAGAGCAAAGTTTGGGTTGCACCAGAGGGGATTCCATGATTCCAGTGGGAGAGCAAAGGAAAAAGCAGGAAAAGCAGGAAAAGAACTCCCAGGAACACGAGCTTCGAGTGAAGAGCAGAATTCCTCCAAATTTCACCGAAAAATGGGAATTGGGGAGACACAGGAAGGGCTTGGTTGGTCCCTCTGGAAAAGGTGGATTAATTTGGGATCAGCACCCAGGAAATGGGAATTATAAAAGGGGACTAATGTATTCCTGCTGGTTTTTAGGGAATTGCTCCAAATTTCACCTAAAAATGGGAATTTGGAGGCACAGGAAGGGCTTGGTTGGTCCCACTGGAAAAGGTGGATTAGTTTCGGGCCAGCACTGAGGAAATGGGAATTTTAGAGGGGAACTAACTCATTCCTGCTGGTTTTCAGGGAATTGCTCCAAATTTCACCTAAAAATGGGAATTGGGGAGACACAGGAAGGGCTTGGTTGGTCCCACTGGAGAAGGGGGAGTTAGTTTGGGATCAGCACCCAGGAAATGGGAATTTTAGAGAGGAACTAACCCATTCCTGCTGGTTTTCAGGGAATTGCTCCAAATTTCACCGAAAAACGGGAATTAGGGAGACACTAGAAGGGGATGGTTGGTCCCTCTGGAGAAGGTGACATTAATTTGGGATCAGTATTCAGGAAATTGGAATTATAAAAGGGGACTAATGTATTCCTGCTGGTTTTTAGGGAATTGCTCCAAATTCCACCTTAAAATGGGAATTTGGAGGCACAGGAAGGGCTTGGTTGGTCCCACTGGAAAAGATGGATTAGTTTCGGGCCAGCACTGAGGAAATGGGAATTTTAGAGGGGAACTATCACATTCCTGCTGGTTTTCAGGGAATTGCTCCAAATTTCACCTAAAAATGGGAATTAGGGAGACACAAGAAGGGCTGGGTTGGTCCCTCTGGAGAAGATGACATTAATTTGGGATCAGCACCCAGGAAATGAGAATTATAAAAGGGGATGAATCCATTCCTGCTGGTTTTCAGGGAATTGCTCCAAATTTCACCTAAAAATGGGAATTAGGGAGACACAAGAAGGGCTGGTTGGTCCCTCTGGAGAAGATGACATTAATTTGGGATCAGCACCCAGGAAATGGGAATTTTAGAGGGGAACTAACATATTCCTGCTGGTTTTCAGGGAATTGCTCCAAACTTCACCTAAAAATGGGAATTGGGGAGGCACAGGAAGGGGTTGGTTGGTCCCTCTGGAGAAGGGGGAGTTAGTTTGGGATCAGCACCCAGGAAATGGGAATTTTAGAGGGGAACTAACCCATTCCTGCTGGTTTTCAGGGACACCCAGGGAAGGACGGCCCGAGAGGTGAACGAGGCCCCCCAGGCCCGAAGGTAGGTCCTGACTCCAGGTTTCTGTGGCGGTGCCACCACCTCGGGCAGGTCAGAGGGGAGGAAAGCCCAGCTCAGGTCTCCTCCGACCCCCCAGAATTTTGGGATTTCAAAGCAGAACTCCTGGGATGGGCTCAGGAGCTCGTGGTGGCTCCGGGGCTGTGGTCCCACATCTCCACAGAGCTCCTTTGGGACCAAGAATGTTCTTCAGGAGGCAGACAGGATAAATTTCCGGAATGTTCGCAGATTGTTCCTTCCTTCCCTCCTCCTGGAAGTTGAAGAGCACCTGGAAAGGGGTGGAAGGAGGAATGGTTTAAGATTCCTGACATCTTTAGAGGTGGGAACAGCTCCTTCCTTAACGGAGAGGAAAATCCTGCAGGAAGCAGCACCAGTGGGGACAGGGGGACTTCCTGTTTGCCACGAGATCCAGACCTTTGGAAAAGCAAGGATTTATCCAGGGAAGAGGCATCCCAAGTTCTCCCTCGGCTGGAGATGCCCTCAGGGCCTTCCTGGTGCCCTTCATTCCACCGGAATCTGTCGATGCAGAACCCGGATTTCAGTGAAATGAAGCCCCCCCAGAGAGGCAGGAGCCTCCAACCTTCCCCATCCCTGCAGCTCATCCCTGATGTCATCCAAGATCTCTGGCCTGGGGATGGAATTCCATGGAATTCCATGGCCGTGACCTCCTGCGGGAGCCCATCCTGCTGGAGATGTTGGACCCGGCCACGTGTGGGGCCAGCAGCACCACGGCCACCTCCAGAAGGGACCACCAGCCACGGGGACACCTTGGCCATCATCCTCCTCGGTGTGACGGTGTTCCCAGAGGTCCCAGGATGAGGGAAGGGATGGGAAAGCTGACTCCATGCTCAGAAGGCTGATTTATTATTTTATGATCTATATTATATTAAAACTGCACCAAAAGAACAGAAGGAAGGATTCCATCAGAAGGCTGGCTGAGAATAGAAAAGGAATGAATGACAAAGGTTTGAATGAACAATAAGTTTGTCTCTGACTGAAACAGTTTAGACAGCTGGACTGTGATTTGCCATTAATTAGAAGCAATTAAATGAGCCCAATCCCAGATCCGCCTGTTGCATCCCACAGCAGCAGAGAATCCTTGTTTACACTTCATTCTTGAGGCCTCTCGGCTTCCCAAGAGGAAAAATCCTAAAAAAAAGGATTTTTCATAAAACGTGTCGGTGACAGATGTCCTCTGCACTGGTGGCACTGAGGGACCACCACAACCTTTCCTTTCCCCCACCTTTGTGGCCAAGGGGTGGAGAAGGGGATGGAGCACAGCTCTGGCCCAAACCTCACTTGGATGCTGCTCACGGGCCAGGCTTTCCCAAAAAATCCAACTGTGCCCGTGTCCAGTGGAGGAGGGAGGGAGCAGGGTGGGATTCAAACCCTCAATGGGATTCATCCGGGATTACGGAGCGGGCTGGTGGCAGGTGAAAGGGTCAGATATGGGATTGCCCCCTTTCCTCCTTTGTTCCTGATGGAAATGATGGAATTAATGAGCTGATCTCGTTTGTTCCAAGGGGGAACCTGGCCCACCAGGAAGAGGAGTGGAAATGAAGGTAAATAAATCAAAATTAAAGACCACATAAAAGTTGGGCAGCACCTCCCCCTCTGCCTGGGTTGGGCTGGCAGAGGGGACCCCATGTGTGTCCCCTTGGCCATCGGCCACCTCCAGGAGAAACCTCCTGGGGAGCAGAGGGGGAGAGGCTGGGACTTTTCTTTCCCCTTGCAGGACCTGGAGAGGCTTTTGGAAGCGTACGGGATCAAGGTAGGAGGTCCTCTGTCCTCCCTCCTGGCCAGGGGTTGTAATTTGGCTTTTCCATGGCTTCCCTCTGGAATCCTGGAGGTGGAATTTGCTCCCCCAGCAATCCTGGGAGGGTTCATTCCATTTCCTTTTCCGGGCTGTATTTAAATCTTTCTGGGACAGATTTTTTTGCTGCCATTTTATGGGCTGGGTGGTGGCTTTGAGGCCCCTGTGACAGTGACACATGGACCTTAAAGCCCCTCTAATTCCCACCCCATCACCTTCCACTATCCCAGGTTGTTCCAAACCCAATCCAGCCTGGCCTTGGACACTTCCAAGGGATGGGGCAGTCACAACTTCTCTGGGAATTCCGTTCCAGCTCCTCCCCACCCTCCCAGCCAAAAATCCCTTCCCAATATCCAGCCTAAATCCTCATTTAAAACCCTTCCCTCTTGTCATATCCCCACAATCCCATGGAAAAAGGGAATTTTTCCCACTCTCCCTCTTTTTTATCTCCCCTTAAAATCCCGAAAGGCCACAAATGTGGGGGTTTTATTTAGGATGGGGACAGACCCCACAAAAGCTCCATGGATCACTTCCTTGATCCCAAACCTGTATTTGAGCTGTCCCCGTGAGCCCCTGGGAATCCTTCACTCCTTGTTTTGGGGTGGCTGCCCTTGGATTGTCACCTGCTGGGGACAGGAGGGTGGCACTGGGCTGCCTCACTGGTGTGCACTGGTTCCAGATTATTGGAATGACGCCGGTACTGCAGACGGGACGAGCCTGAGCTGCTCTGGCCCTGCTGCTGGACCAAACAGCAGAACTGGGGTGTTTCACCCCAAAAACACCTCTGGCCATGGCTGGGTGGTGTTTCACCCCAAAAACACCTCTGGCCATGGCTGGGTGGTGTTTCACCCCAAAAACACCTCTGGCCATGGCTGGGTGGTGTTTCACCCCAAAAACACTTTTGGCCATGGCTGGGTGGTGTTTCATCCCAGGGACACTTTTGGCCATGGCTGGGTGGTGTTTCACCCCAAAAACACCTCTGGCCATGGCTGGGTGGTGTTTCACCCCAAAAACCCCTCTGGCCATGGCTGGGTGGTGTTTCACCCCAGGGACACTTTTGGCTGGCTGGGTGCTCCAGCTGGGCACGTGGGGATGAATCCAGGCGTGCAGGAGCTCTGGTGGCTGCAGGATGGAGCTTCCCCCCATCACAGGGGCTGCTCCTCAGGTTTCCCTCTGTGGAGAAGCTTTAGGGTGATGGGGAAGGAAAGGAGTCGGTTCTGATGGAGGGTTTGGATCCAGAACTTCATTCTGGCCTCTGAACCCAGCACCAGCTCCAGCAGAACTCCTGACCCTGTGGGTGCTGCTCCTTTTAACCCCGGGGAGAGGGCAGGGAAGGGGCAGGGAGCCACCAGCCAGGGACAGGAGGGGAGGTCTCAAGGGACAAAGGACACCTGGATGGCCCAGTGCCCCCAGGGGCAGAGGGCATCCTTTGGATCTGCCAATCACTGACGCCCTTCTGGAATGCCAGGACTGACAGAGGGTGCTGGGAGAGGTCAGGGAAGGGGAAGGAAGAGGTGACTGACACACCTGGCAGGGAATTATCAGGGGAGGGGCCCGAGGTTCTGAGGTGAACCCTGAAATCACACCACAACCCCAGCTGGCGCTGCTGAGGGACCTCTCGGAGGCGATCCTGCGGGACGGGCTGGACGGGCTCCTCTGGCACCGGGGCGGCTCCAGGACGAGCAGAACTTCCATGGAAAACCTGGCGGCCGTGCCTGTCACCGTGAGTCACCTCACCTGCCAGGGGTGGCAGAACTCCAGGGGGTGAGGGGGGTGGGAACGAGGCACCAGAGCCATCGGGGTCACCTCTGTCATCGAGCAGGTCACGGTGTCTTGGGAGAGGCTGTGGCTGGCACTGGGATCTGGGATCTTTGGGATAAAGGGATACAAAACACTCATTTTTTAATGGGAATGAAGGAATCAGCCAAGCTCTGTTGTCCATAGGAGCCATCCCCAAAGCCACCAAAGCCATCAGGGTCACCTCTGTCATCGAGCAGGTCATGGTGTCTTGGGAGAGGCTCTGGCTGGCAGCAGGATCTGGGATCTCTGGGATCTTTGGGATAAAGGGATACAAACCCCTCATTTTTTAATGGGAATGAAGGAATCAGCCAAGCTCTGTTTTCCATAGGAACCATTCCCAAAGCCACCAAAGCCGTCGGGGTCACCTCTGTCATCGAGCAGGTCACAGTGGCTTGGGAGAGGCTGTGCTTGGCACCAGGATCTGGGATCTTTGGGATAAAGGGATACAAAACACTCATTTTTTTATGGGAATGAAGGAATCAGCCAAGCTCTGTTGTCCATAGGAGCCATTCCCAAAGCCACCAAAGCTGTTGGGTCACCTCTGTCATCGAGCAGGTCATGGTGTCTTGGGAGAGGCTGTGGCTGGCACCAGGATCTGGGATCTCTGGGATCTTTGGGATAAAGGGACACAAAATACTAATTTTTTAATGGGAATGAGGGAGGTGGGAACGAGCCACCAGAGCCATCAGGGTCACCTCTGTCATCGAGCAGGTCATGGTTGCTTGGGAGAGGCTGTGCTTGGCACCAGGATCTGGGATCTTTGGGATAAAGGGATACAGAACACTCATTTTTTAATGGGAATGAAGGAATCATCCAAGCTCTGTTGTCCATAGGAGCCATTCCCAAAGCCACCAGAGCCATCGGGGTCACCTCTGTCATCGAGCAGGTCACAATGGCTTGGGAGAGGCTCTGGCTGGCAGCAGGATCTGGGATCTCTGGGATCTCTGGGATAAAGGGATACAAACCCCTCATTTTTTATGGGAATGAAGGAATCAGCCAAGCTCTGTTGTCCATAGGAGCCATTCCCAAAGCCACCAAAGCCATCAGGGTCACCTCTGTCATCGAGCAGGTCACGGTGTCTTGGGAGAGGCTGTGGCTGGCACCAGGATCTGGGAATCTGGGATCTTTGGAATAAAGGGATACAAAACACTCATTTTTTAATGGGAATGAGGGAATCAGTCAAGTTTTGTTGTCCATAGGAGCCATTCCCAAAGCCACCAAAGCCGTCGGGGTCACCTCTGTCCTCAAGCAGGTCACGGTGGCTTGGGAGAGGCTGTGGCTGGCAGCAGGATTTGGGAATCTGGGATAAAGGGATACAAAACACTCATTTTTTAATGGGAATGAGGGAGGTGGGAACGAGCCACCAGAGCCATCGGGGTCACCTCTGTCCTCAAGCAGGTCACGGTGGCTTGGGAGAGGCTCTGGCGGGCACCAGGATCTGGGAATCTGGGATAAAGGGATACAAAACACTCATTTTTTAATGGGAATGAGGGAATCATTCCCAATGTCCTGTAGGAAATTCAAGCCTTCCCATTCAATCGTTTGTTGTCCATAGGAGCCGTTCCCAAAGCCACCAAAGTGTCCTTGTGCCCTCTGGGAGCTCTTGGAGTGGTGGGTGTGGGGCTGGAGGCACCAAAAGGGGTCATGAGTGGGGTCTGACAGCAAAAGGGATCCCAGGGAGGGAGGAGGATTCCTTGGAAGGAAAGTTTGGATGTGGCCAGCAAGGAATTGCTGCCCTCTCCCCCCGCCCTGGCTCAGAAATGTCACCAGGTGGGACAGAGCGTGCTGGAAGGTTGGGAAAGGTTGGGATGAAGCCACCAGGATCCAGCTCCTCACGGGTGTGGCTCCTGGGAGCTCGGGGCTGTCACTGTCACACCAACCCCTTGTTTTGCTGTGGCAGGACCCGCTGGGGTCCCACACTTCCCAACGTGTCCCGGCTGGCACCGAGGTGGCAGGAGAAGGACAGAGCCTGGAGCTGCTGGAGACTCCAGGGGTGCCGCTGCCTGGAGGAATCCCTGAGGTGAAAATAAACAGCAGGAAAGATGAAATTGGGGTTTTTACTGCGTCCGGTTCTGGGCTCTTCCAACCAGGGAGGACATGGAGAGTGTCCAGGGAATGGAGCTGGGAATGGTCTGGAGAACCAGGAGGGGCTGAGGGAGCTGGGAAGGGTCTGGAGAACCAGGAGGGGCTGAGGGAGCTGGGAAGGGAATGGAGAACCAGGAGGGGCTGGGGGGGCTGGGAAGGGTCTGGAGAACCAGGAGGGGCTGAGGGAGTGGGAAGGGTCTGGAGAACAAGGAGGGGCTGGGGGAGGTGGCGAGAGGGGAGGTTTGCACCAAGAGACACAACCCTGGAGCCAGCAAAAGTTGGGATTTGGGATGCAGAGACCCCAGAACTGCCTCTGGTGAGCTCTGGGAGCCCAACCCAAGCCAGAAAAAAGGATTTGGGACCATCAGAGCATCCCTCATTCCCTCAGGCATTCCTTCCTTTTCCTTTGGTGCTAATTGGATGGATCCAAAGGAGTTCAACTCCCTGGACAGATGGCTGGAATTCTGAGTTTTGCCCCTGTTTTATTGCAGTGGAAAATGAAACCAGAGAAAGAATTTCTGCACGGATCAGTGTCAGGGCTTGGGAAAGGGTCCTGCTGTCCTTTTTCCCAGTTTTTCCAGTAATTAACGGGATTTTGTTGGCGTTTATCCATCCCTCTCTGCAGAGCTTGGCTGTGCCCCCACCACATCCAGGAGATCTGCAGGAAAACCATTCCCTGGATCTCCTGCAGCCCTTGGAGGAGGGGCTGGAAGGACAAGCCCAGCAGGACACCAGCCAGGTACGATTTTCCAAGGATTTCAGATGGACTGGGAGTGGCTTCTCCGGATCCCTGGAGAGCACCAGAGCTCCTGGAATGGGCAGGAGGCTGATGGCAGTGACCAAAAAAATCCCTTGGGAAACGTTTTGTGGGTGAATTCCACAATTCTGGGGGGAAAACCAGGATAATCCCATTTTATCCGATCCCATCCTGCCACAGCATCCTGGTGTTATTCCAGCTGAAGAGCTGATGATTCCCAAGGCTTTTAAAACAGGGATAATGCAGACTCCAAACTGGGAATTTAAACTATGCCTCCTAGAAGAGGTTTCCTTTTCCTTCCCACCTTCCATAGGTGTGGAAATTCATGGATACGGTCTCAGATATTCCACAGATATTCCAGGATATTCCTGCAGTGCTCTGGAGCATCTCAGTCATTTAAAGAGGAGGATTTTGGGGTCTAGGCAGGAATTTGGGGATTTTCTCTGATCCCTAAAATCCCATTTCCTTCTCCTTTCCAGCCCTCCTGGGCAGAGATTCCCTTCCCAAATCCTGCTCCAAACCCAGCACTCTCCAGTTTGGATGTTGTTGAATCCCTTTGGAATTCTTGGGAATACCCAGAGGCAGGACAGCACCAGCTTTAAAAAGCAGAGGGGGAAAATCCCTGGGATTTTTCCTTGGAGCTTGAAATATCAGCAAGGATATTTTTGAGGATGGCAAAGGGGAGTGACTGGAAGTGGGGAGATCCAGCTCCAGGAATTCCTGCTCTGGTTTATCCAGCTCTTCCTGCTGCTCCCGTCCCTTTATCCCTGCCCTGGCTCAGGAAATGAATTCCAGGGATAATCCCGGAGCTGGAATCAGGCGAAGCAGCCACGAGGGGGCTCCCGGCTCCAACAGAAAATCCTGGAGTGGGAACTGCGGCTCTGGAGACACCGGGATGTGCCAAGAGCATCCTGGGCTCTGCTCTCCCTCCTGGATGCAGCGATTCCCTCTCCTGGGAATGGTCAGGCTGGAGGAACACAGAGGATGGAGCACAAATCCATCGGGTTTTTAGAATTGTGGAATGGGTTGGGTGGGAAAGGAGCTTAAATCCCACCCAGTGCCACCCCATCCATGGCAGGGCCACCTCCCAGTGTCCCAGGCTGCTCCATCCCAGTGTCCAGCCTGGCCTGGGACACTGCAGGGATGCAGGGGCAGCCCCAGCTGCTCTGGCAGTTCCAGCCCAGGCAGGAATTCCTCATTGCCCAGATCCCATCCATGCCTGCCCTCTGGCACTGGGAGCCATTCCCTGGCTCCTGTCCCTGCAGGCCTTGTCCCCAGTCCCTCTGCAGCTCTCCTGGAGCCCCTCCAGGCCCTGGAATGTGCTGGAAGCTCTCCCTGGAGCCTTCCCTTCTCCAGGGGAACATTCCCAGCTCTCCCAGCCTGGCTCCAGAGGGGCTCCAGCCCTGGAGCAGCTCCATGGATTCCTCTGGATTTGCTCCAGCAGCTCCTGACGATCCCCATTCCATCAGGAGCTTTACAGACACAGAACAACTCCCACAAATATTTTAGGACACTCCAAACTCCCTCAGGAGGATGGGATCAGGATCCCAAGGACGTTTTCCTCTCTTGCTTTTGGAGTAAAATCCCATTTATCCTCATGAGAAAGGAACAGCAGATTCCAAAGGCAGGGAAGGAGCAGCTGCCACATCCCGGAGATGCCAAGGAGGGATGGACCTGGTTTTCCTGCCAGTTTTCCTGCCAGTTTTCCCAGGAGCAGCAGCAGCAGGAATCACAAATTCCCACCTGGAACAGCCCAGGAGCTCCATCCCTGAGGAGAAATTCCTGGCAGGAGTTAACTGGAAGCAAAGGAGCCACTGGGAAGAGCGGGATGAGCCCAGATCCACGTGTCCAGAGCAGGGCTGGATACCCATCCATGGATGAGCCCCTGCTTTGGGGTTATGGGATCATCCCAAAAAATTCCTGCTCCTCCATCCCCGGATTTCAGCTTCCCAGAGTTCATTTGGATAAATCCCCCTCATCTCCACATGGATAAACCCAAAATTGCTTCATTTTCCTCCCTGAAATCCTCTTTTTTTTTTCTATTTTTCCCTTTCCTCTTTTCCAGGAATATTTTTTCCCTCTCCCTTTTATTTTCATGTTTCTCTTCCCTCCTTTTTTTTTTTCCTCTTCCCTCTTTTTCTTCCTTTTTTTTTTCCTTCCCTGCCACCAACAAATCATTCCTGGAGGAAGCAGCACCCTCCCAATTTTTTTTTTTCTTTGGAAGTGCCTCATTCCTGGAGCAGGAAACTGCCAAAATCACAGAGGAATCACAGGATTGATGGAATCTCATTGTCCCGGCCCATTTCCCAGCAAATGGGATCCATCCCAAACCTCAGCCAGCTCCTGGCAACCTCTGGAATCTCTGGAATTGCCTCTGGGAGATTTTCCTTCCCTTATCCCAAAAAAATTCCCACCCTGGATGGGTTCTCCCCATGCCAGCCTATCCTTCACCCCTCTTTTATCCCTTTTCCCTCATCCTCTCCCAGGAAAGAATTCCAGGTTTAATTGGCTCAAAATTGGGGTTTTTTTTCCCCTTCTGAGGGAGAAATCTGCTGGGTTCGTTATCCCTGGGCTGGAATTATCCCGTGGTTGGTTGAAATCCAGGAAAACAGGATGAAGATCCCTGAGCTGCACTCGCCAACATTCCCTGGGAGTTTAGGATTGATTATCCCTGCTTAAAATCCATGAAAAATCCATGAAATTATGGGGGAAAAAATGATGGTAAAAAATGAAGTTAAAAAAAAATTAAAAATAAAAATAGAAAAAAAATATAAATATAAATAAATATAATAATATAAATAATATAATATAATATAATATAATATAATATAATATAATAATATATATAATATAATATACATTACATATACATTACATTATATAATAATTATATAACATACATTGATTATATATTATATATATATGTATAATACAATATAGAATATAGAATATAGAATAGAGAATATAAAAATATTCATATAATATAATAGATATAAGTATACTATATATTTTATGTATTATATGTGTGTATATATATATATATAAAATATATATAATATGTAAATATAATTTTTTTTTACAAAAACACAAGGGAATATCCCAAAAAAACCGCACCCCATCCTGATTTTTCCTTCTCCTCCTGGTGCTCCTGGAAGATCTCAGGACCTTCAGGGCCAATAAATTCAAATATCCCTTTCAGATCCAAACATTCCCCAAATATTTGCCTCAGGAAATAACTGCTGGGAATGTTCTCCAGAGGTTCGTTCTCATTTTTCCAATGGATCATTTCCTACCGTTGCCAGGGAAAAGCAGGAACCATTTAGGAGCCAGGTCAGGAATTAATTGCTTTACCTTGTGTGCCTTAATTATTCCAAATTATCGCCGGGGGGCTGATTAACATATGGCCCTTAATTGGCATTAATTGATGGTTTATTCCAATTGGTGCCATAAACGCGGAGTTGCCCGGGAATGGCTGGAGCAGGGAGGGATTTTTTAGATCCATTTTGGAATATTTTCGGTTTTACTGCTTCGAAACGGCCGCGGATTTGTGGAAAATGGAAAAGCATGGAATTCTTAAGGCTGGGAAAGAGAATTTTGGTTTCTCGCTGTTAATATTATTATTTTATAATTAGAAATTCATGGAATCATGGGATGGGGTGGGAGAGATCCCTCGGGATGGATTCTGAGCCTCCCTGATCCCAGAATGGTTTGGGTGGGAAGGGACCTTCAATCCCATCCCATTCCAATCCCACCATCCCAGGCTGCTCCATCCCAGTGTCCAGCCTGGCCTGGGACACTGCAGGGATGCAGGGGCAGCCCCAGCTGCTCTGGCAGTTCCAGCCCAGGCAGGAATTCCTCATTGCCCAGATCCCATCCATGCCTGCCCTCTGGCACTGGGAGCCATTCCCTGGCTCCTGTCCCTGCAGGCCTTGTCCCCAGTCCCTCTGCAGCTCTCCTGGAGCCCCTCCAGGCCCTGGAATGTGCTGGAAGCTCTCCCTGGAGCCTTCTCCTCTCCAGGTGAGCACCCCCAGCTCTCCCAGCCTGGCTCCAGCCCTGGAGCAGCTCCATGGATTCCTCTGGATTTGCTCCAGCAGCTCCTGACGATCCCCATTCCATCAGGAGCTTTACAGACACAGAACAACTCCCACAAATATTTTAGGACACTCCAAACTCCCTCAGGAGGATGGGATCAGGATCCCAAGGACGTTTTCCTCTCTTGCTTTTGGAGTGAAATCCCATTTATCCTCGTGAGAAAGGAACAGCAGATTCCAAAGGCAGGGAAGGAGCAGCTGCCACATCCCGGAGATGCCAAGGAAGGATGGAGCTGGTTTTCCTGCCAGTTTTCCTGCCAGTTTTCCTGCCAGTTCCATGGGCAGGGACACCTTCCACCATCCCAGGTTCTCCCAAGCCCCATCCCAACCTCACCCAGGACACTTCCAGGGATGGGGAATCCACAGTTTCCCCCCCCCATTCCCTGGGTAAGGAATTTTTTCCTCCCATCCAACCCAGATCTCCCCTTGGTTGGTTTTAAACCATTCCTTGTCCATATATCAGGGGCCGCGCTTCCCTTCCCGCAGGAAAATGGGAATTCCGACCACGGCTCCGCCATCCCGAGGCACAGATCCAGGAGATCTCACCCCGTAAGGATCCCATTCCAGAGCCATCCCCGTGATCCAGAGGGAAGCAGGGCCCCTTCCCTGGAGGCTCCACCCCCAGCTCATCCCCCTGGTGCTCCAGGAGCTCGGAAATTCCCGTTGGGATCCACGGTGAGCAATGGAAGCGGGTCCTTATTTTCCCACCTGGAAATTTAGGGATAAATATCCATAAATAAAGCAGGAAACAGGTGCTGCAGGAACCACTTTTCATGGACAGACAGATCCCTCTCCACCAATTTATCCAGGGAAAATGAGGGAACGGAATAATCTGGTTTTTGGGGAAAACAGAACTGCTGGGATCCCCTTGGAATGTCGAAGGTGTTTCCCTGAGAGGGTGGGTGGGGATAAACCCTCCCATTCCTGACACACCCGGACATTCCAGGGATCTTTAACACCAGATCCCAGAAATGATGGGGAAAAGTTGATTTTTTATAAAATTTAGGAGCCAAAAATTCCTGTTCCCAGGAGTTAAGGATGGGAAGTTCAGGATGATCTTCCTGGGAATGGATTTCTTGGAAAGCAGGGAGTGAGCTGAGCTCATCCACACCTTCTCCAGAAATTCCAGGGCTAAAGTGGGACACCTGTGCCGCTGCCAAAAGCCTGGAATTCCTCAGGAATTGCTCAGGAATTCCTTGGTCCTGGCAGCTCCCAGATGTCCCATCCAGGCTGGAGCAGATGGGGAGCCTGGAGCCACCCCAAATCCAACCAGGAACTCTCCAAAGCATCCCGGTGATCCCTGGAACCCCCAGCTTCCCTCTGGGATTTCCCACCTCCCTCTCACATCCCGTTCCTCAGAGGTGTCTTTTCCATGGCTCCAGGAGAAATTTTTCCAGCTGTTCTCACACTTCCCTCTCCTCTTTTTGAATCCAAGGCACATCCGGGCCCTCATCATCCGAGGAGAATTAAGGTACGGAATTCCTCCTGCCCTGCTCTTATCCCAGGGAGGAGGCAGCTGCTCCTTTCTCCCATCCTATCCCATCCCATCTCAGGGATCCCATGGATCCAATCCCATGAATCCTATCCCATCTCATGGATCCTGTCCTATCCCATCTCATGGATCCTATCCCATCCCATCCCATGGATCCCATCCCATCCCATGGATCCCATCCCATCCCATCCCATGGACCCCATGGATCCCATCCCATCTCATGGATCCCATGGATCCAATCCCATGAATCCTATCCCATCCCATCCTATCCCACGGATCCCACCCCATCCCATCCTATCCCATGGACCCCATGGATCCCATCCCATCTCATGGTTCCCATGGATCCAATCCCATTAATCCTATCCCATCCCATGGATCCTATCCCATCCCATCCCATGGATCCCATCCCATCCCATGGATCCCATCCCATCCCATCCCATGGACCCCATGGATCCCATCCCATCTCAGGGATCCCATGGATCCAATCCCATGAATCCTATCCCATCTCATGGATCCTATCCCATCCCATCCCATGGATCCCATCCCATGGACCCCATGGATCCCATCCCATCTCAGGGATCCCAAGGATCCAATCCCATGAATCCTATCCCATCTCATGGATCCTATCCCATCCCATCCCATGGATCCCATCCCATCCCATCCCATGGACCCCATGGATCCCATCCCATCTCATGGATCCCATGGATCCAATCCCATGAATCCTATCCCATCCCATCCTATCCCACGGATCCCATCCCATCCCATCCTATCCCATGGACCCCATGGATCCCATCCCATCTCATGGTTCCCATGGATCCAATCCCATTAATCCTATCCCATCCCATGGATCCTATCCCATCCCATCCCATGGATCCCATCCCATCCCACGGATCCCATCCCATCCCATCCTATCCCATGGACCCCATGGATCCCATCCCATATCATGGTTCCCATGGATCCAATCCCATTAATCCTATCCCATCCCATGGATCCTATCCCATCCCATCCCATGGATCCCATCCCATCCCACAGATCCCATCCCATCCCATCCTATCCCATGGACCCCATGGATCCCATCCCATATCATGGTTCCCATGGATCCAATCCCATTAATCCTATCCCATCCCATGGATCCTGTCCTATGCCATCCCAGCCCCTCCCATGGATGCCATGGATCCCATCCCATCCCATCACCTCCCATCCTATCCCATCCCATAGATCCCCTCCCATCCCACAAATCACATCCCATGGATCCTATGGATCTCATCCCACAGATCCCATCCCATCCCATGGATCCCATCCCATCCTATGGATCTCATCCCATCCCATCTATCTGATGGGATCTCATCCCATGGACCCCATGGATCCCATCCCATTTCATGGATCCCATGGATCCAATCCCATGAATCCTATCCCATCCCATGGATCCCATCCCATCCCAACCCATGGATCCCATGGACCCCATAGATCCCATCCCATTTCATGGATCCCATGGATCCAATCCCATGAATCCTATCCCATCACCTCCCATCCCATCCCATCCTATGGATCCCATCCCACGGATCCCATGCCATCCCACAGATCCCATCCAATCCCATTAATTCCATCCCATCCCATGGATCCCATCCCATCCCATCCCATTGATCCCATGGATCCCATCCCATTGATCCCATGGATCCCATCCCATCCCACGGATCCCATCCCATGGATCCCATCCCATCCCATCCCATTGATCCCATGGATCCCATCCCATTGATCCCATGGATCCCATCCCATGGATCCCATCCCATCCCATGGATCCCATCCCATCCCATCCCATGGATCCCATGGACCCCATAGATCCCATCCCATTTCATGGATCCCATGGATCCAATCCCATGAATCCTATCCCATCCCATCCCATCCCCTCCCATGGATGCCATGGATCCCATCCCATCACCTCCCATCCCATCCCATCCTATGGATCCCATCCCACGGATCCCATGCCATCCCACAGATCCCATCCAATCCCATTAATTCCATCCCATCCCATGGATCCCATCCCATCCCATCCCATTGATCCCATGGATCCCATCCCATTGATCCCATGGATCCCATCCCATTGATCCCATGGATCCCATCCCATTGATCCCATGGATCCCATCCCATGGATCCCATCCCATCCCATGGATCCCATCCCATGGATTCCATCCCACAGATCCCATCCCACCCCATCCCATCCCATCCCACAGATCCCATCCCACCCCATCCCATCCCACAGATCCCATCCCACCCCATCCCATCCCACAGATCCCATCCCACGGATCCCATCCCATCCCATTGATCCCATGGATCCCATCCCACGGATCCCACGGATCCCAGGGATCCCATCCGGGTGCATTTTTCCTTGCAGGAGGAGGGCAGTGGCCCAGCAGATCCCTCCTCCCCCATCCCAAAGGTCAGTGCTTCTATCCCACATTTCAATGCACATTCCCAGGATCATGATCCATTTTCCCAGAGCTGAATCCCTTCGGGAACTGAGGAATCACAGGGAAAAAAAAAATCAGGAAAACCGAGAGGAAATCCCCAGTTCTGCCCTTGGGGATGAGCAGAAATTCCAGGGTGGAATCTTTCCCAGCTGATCCAAACATGGAGTTTGTGTTTTGGGAATTCTCAATCAGTTTGGGATTCCTCCTGTCTCCTTCAAATTCATGGAATTCTTTAACACCCACAGTATCCTGGGAGAGGGAAACCCTGGATTTTTCCTTTGCTCCAGGATTTGGGCTTTTCCCTCTGCATTCCCACTGTGCAGGAGAATTCCCAATTCTTGGTGGGAATGCGAGTGCTGGAATTCAGGGATTCCTCCATGGAATATCCATGGATATTTGCCAAAAAACTGCAGCAGGGATGAGGGCAGCACCCACCCGCTGCCAAGAGGGAAGGGAAAATTCCTTGGAATAACGAATTTTTGGGATTGATTTTTTGGGGGGGGGATTGGTTGTTTTCCAGGGAGAAATGGGAGCTCCTGGATCCCGTGGAGACAAAGGAGAAAAGGTAGGGATGGGATTTTCCTGATCCTTTGAAACCAGAATTCCCTGTGCTGAGAGGGTCTGGAAAGGGAAAGTTGGGAATTCGCTCATGGAGAGGACAATCAATGGGAACTGGGATTGGCACATTCCCACCTTTATCCCCAAACTTTCCTGGGGTTTTCTTTCCCAAATTCCAGCAGATTTTCCAAATTTTCCAAATTCCCCCCACATTTGCCATGCTCCAGAGGAAATACAAAAATTTAAAGGTTGGATTTAATGGGTTTTGAGGAATTTTCCAGCCTAAATGATGGAATTATTCCATCCAACAATTCCAAAAATTCAAGTGGTGCAAGGAGGGAAAGTTCCTTGGAATAATGAATTTTTGGGATTGATTTTTTTGGGGGGGGATTGGTTGTTTTCCAGGGAGAAATGGGAGCTCCTGGATCCCGTGGAGACAAAGGAGAAAAGGTAGGGATGGGTTTTCCAGCCTGATCCTTTGAAATTCCAGCAGTTTCCCACACATCTGCCACGCTCCGGAGGAAATACAAAATTTAAGAGTTGGATTTAGTGATTTTTGAGGAATTTTCCAGCCTGTACGACGGAATTATTCCATCCTACAATTCCAAAAATTCCAGGGAGTTTCCAATGTTCCTTTTCTGCTGGATAAGAGAACTAAAAGATGGGATGGACAAGGAAATTCCAGCCCTGGAATGAGGGTAGGGATGGAAAAAAATGCCACAAAAAAACCCAATTTCAGAGACACTTTGGGCGGCAGATCCAGGGGGACGGGACACGGAATTCCAGGAGAAAGGGAGGGTTGGTGGAAGGCAGAATCCAGTGGGGAATTTTTGGGTGGAACCCCGGGAGAAAAGGAGGGGAGAGGAGAGGCTGGAAAGGGAATTTTGTCTTGCAGGGACAGCCTGGGGACGTGGGAGAGCCTGGAGAGAAGGTGAGCAATGGATTGGGCTCCAAAGTTTGTTTGGGAATCTCCTCCAAGGGCCTGGATAGGGCTGGATCCAATCCCAGCCCTGGAATAGCAGTGGATTAAATCTAAGGAATTGCAGAGCTGCTGTCCAGCAGCAAACCAAAAACATGGATATAAAAATTAATTATTCATTATTAATAAACAATTAGACCAAAATATCTTAATCAGAATGATTTATTATGGAGAAGGTGAAGCTCCCAGGCTGGGACAGAGCAGTGCATGATACCCAAGGAATTAAATTAATTTAAATTAATTATTTTGGTGTTTGAAAAGGATTGATTTATTTTAAAGCGATTAATTATTATTTTATAACATTTAATATTTATTTTTGAGCAAATTACCCTAAAATTAGCCCAAAATATTGATGTCACTTACCCAGACACAACCTGAGAGGGGCGTTTGATCTCCCCTCTCATTCCACCACTGGATTCCTTGGAATTAGGGCGTTTTCCCAGCTTTTTCCCACTCTCCAGGCAGAGAATCCCTGGAAATCTCCTGCTCAGGGGTGACAATTCCATGACCTCGGAATCCTCTCTTTATTCCCAGGGCACCAAAGGAGACCGAGGGGAAGAAGGTCAGAAGGTAAAGGACGAAGCTGGTGCCAGCCAGGGGTGGCTTCTCCTCCTTTTCCCATATCCCACATTCCCAGCTCGGGATCAGCCTCCAGGTCACCTCCTCAGGTGGGGCCGGGGACCAGGAGGAGATTCCAGGAGGATCCCAGAGACAGGACACATTGGGAATGAGTCACGAATGCCAGGGAATGAGTCTGACCCAGAATCCTGGGATATCATTCCCAGGAATATTCCAGGAGGATCACACAGACAGGACACCTTGGGAGTAATGGCAGGGAATGTGTTTGACCCAGAATCCTGGGATATTCCCAGGAATATTCCAGGAGAATCACATGGATAAGAACACCTTGGAAATTAGTAATGCCAGGGAATGAGTTTGACCCAGAATCCTGGGATAATGTCATTCCCAGGAATATTCCAGGAGGATCACATGGACAGGACACCTTGGGAATGAGTAATGCCAGGGAATGTGTCTGACCCAGAATCCTGGGATAATGTTCCTGGGATAACATTCCAGGAGGATCACATGGATAAGACACCTTGGAAATTAGTAATGCCAGGGAATGTGTTTGACCCAGAATCCTGGGATATCATTCCCAGGAATATTCCAGGAGGATCACACAGACAGGACACCTTGGGAATGAGTAATGCCAGGGAATGTTTCTGACCCAGAATCCTGGGACAATGTTCCCAGGATAACATTCCAGGAGGATCACATGGACAGGACACCGTGGGAATGAGTCATGAATGCCAGGGAATGTCTCTGACCCAGAATCCTGGGATACCATTCCCGGGAACATTCCAGCTCCCTCTTTCCCAGAGCTGATTCCCAGCAGCTTTGTCTCTCCATCTCAGCTCATCCAGAGGAGATGAGGGCTCTGCAGGAACCCTCGGAATGGGATCAGCTCCGTGGGATTTCAGCTGGATCTCCACGGAGCAGCACAAACCAAACTCTCCCTGTGCTGGGTTTACACTGGAAGGAGAATTCCTGATTTTTCCTGACTTTCCTTTCACAGGGAGAACCAGGAATTGGGTTCAGAGGTCCCATTGGCCAGGCTGGAGCACCTGGATTCAAGGTAAGGTTGAATCTCGCTTGGAATTTTTTTTTCCCTGGGTTTTTCCTCTTTGTCATCCTGGTTTTCCACTGCTGGGTGTGGAGCACGGAAGTGGCTGCAAAGGGAAAGCACCAAAATCACCCTGGAAAGGCAGGAGAAGGATTTGGGATAGAGGGAATGATCTGGGTCCTCCAAAGGGCCAATCCGAAGGGAGATCCTGAGGATAAATACGGAATCATGGAAGGGCTTGGGATGACCTCTCTGCAATCAGCAGGGACATCTCAGGCTGGATAAAAAATCCAGGGAATTGTGGGCTCAGCAGGAATGAGCTCCAGGGATCCCTGAATTCACCACAGGTCAGGAGCCAAAGGCTCTGTCCTTATTTAGCCATGGAAAAGCCCTTTTGTCACCAAAACTTGGGAAGAAAAGACATCCCGAAGTTTGGCAACAATTCCTCCAGCCCTTGGATCTCCTCATGGATCAGGACTGGAAGTGGTGTCCCAAATTCCATGCGCTGGTTGTGGGAATTCAAGGAGATATCCGGGACTTTCTCCAGCAAATCCCACCCAAAATCCCAGTTCCAGAGGGAGATCCAGAGGATAAATATGGAATCATGGAAGGGCTTGGGCTGACCTCTCTGCACTCAGCAGGGACGTCTCAGGCTGGGAAAAAAAAATCCAGGGATGAGCTCCAGGGATCCCTGGGATGTTTGAATTCACCACAGGTCGGGAGCCAAAGGCTCTGTCCTTAATTAGCCATGGAAAAGCTCTTTTGTCCCCAAAACTTGGGAAGAAAAGACATCCCGAAGTTCAGTGATAATTCCTCCAGCCCTTGGATCTCCTCATGGATCAGGACTGGAAGTGATGTCCCAAATTCCATGCGCTGGTCGTGGGAATTCAAGGAGACATCCCAGACTTTCTCCGGGAGCTCCAGCAAATCCCACCCAAAATCCCAATTCCTTGTGATTCCCTCTCCAGGGCGAGCCAGGGGCCCCGGGACCTCCAGGAGCTCAGGGCATCCAAGGAATCCGCGGCAACGCCGGCACTCCCGGATCCCAGGGGGACAGAGGGGCTCCAGGCGTGCCCGGAATTCCGGGACAGAAGGTGAGGGGACGCCATGGGCTGTGTTTGTCACCTCAAGGTGACCACAGTGAGCAAACTGTCCGTGCCAGGTGGCCCCTGTGGGCCAAACCCCAGAATTCCAGGTTTTCCTGAGCCTGGAGGCTGTCGGGGAAGTGGGAACAAATCCCAGTTGGGAAAGGAAAGGTACTGGGAAGGATTAGAAGGATGGGAGAATCCCCAGGTTCCAAAAGAAAACAGCAGAGCTCCCAGGAAGTTGTTCTTCCTGGGAATTTAATGGTGGGACTTGGAAGGAGTGGCCATTGGGATGGCAGCTGGAATTCTGGGGTCATTAATCCCTGGGAACAGAGGGAGGAATCCCAGGTTGGGAATGCCCTCCAAAGTCATGGGATGCAAGCTGTGCCAAATCCCCAGAGAGTGCCACCTCCAGGAATTCCTCGGACACCTCCAGGGATGGGAACTCCAGACCTCCCTGGGCAGCCCCTGCCAATGTCTGACCGCCCTTTCCAGGGGGGAATTCCTGCCAGTGCAGGGAACACTCGGATCACCAGCTCCTGCTTTTGTCTGGATCAGGGAAATCGGGACCTCTCCCATCCCTGTGTTCTCCTCTCAAAGGGTTTTGTTTTCCAGGGAGAACGGGGGAGGAGAGGCCGGAGTGGATCTCCTGGGCCCCTGGGACCGTCGGGATCCCCAGGAAAAGAGGTGGATTTGTACACGTTCCCTGTGCCTTTGGGAGGGATGGATGAGGGATCTGGGCTGGATGGGCTTCCATCCTCTGGGAATGTTGGGCTAGGAGAGCACGCAGCACTTCCAAAGCAAATCCTCCCTTTTATTTTGTTCTCCTTGTCCTACAGGGAATTCCTGGGACACCTGGACCCAAAGGTAACAAGGTCAGTGACACCTTCCCGGGAAAGCCATGAGCAGAAATCCTGGGATGGGAATGGGACAAATCCCTGACCCCATCCTCCTTCATCCCATTCCACCCTCCCTCCATTCCTCCCATGGTTCCTGGAGCACCTTGCAGAGACAACAGCAGAAAATCCATGGAATTGAGTCTCCTGAGTCTTCCCAGGACTTCAATCCTGGCCAAACTAACCAGGAATTGTGTGGTGGGGTTTCCCTTCCCCTGGTGACACCTCTGGAATTCTCTGCTTCCCAGGGAGAAGCCGGCGTTGGAATCACAGGCCCGAGAGGTCCCCATGGATTCCCTGGCCCTCGGGTAGGTCCATCCATAAAAATTCCAGGCTTGGATTCCTGCAGCCTCCAGCCCCCTTTGGAGGCAGCTTTATCCATCACCTCCCTCCCACCCATCCCAGAAATTCCTGAAGGGTTTCAGGCAGCAAAATTCCCTTTTCATCCCGTCCCTGAGGAGTTTTGGTCTCATTCAAAGTTGGAATTGGAGGCCGCGTTTAAATTTGCTGCTCCTGTGGCTGTCCCACAAATAAATTGGGATTTTATGGCCCAATCCATCGGGACAAACTCCCTCCCTGCTTTGGGATGAGGCCCCCGAGGCAAAACACCCCCTGGAAATGTCAACAGCTGTGGGCAAACCTCGCTGGAGCCTCATTATCCAAAGGAAATTATGGAATAATGTTTCTGCTCCTCCGACTCCGGCATCAATCTAAATCCCAGGATCTCAGGGTGTGTTGGCTTCGTTCAAATTTGGCCTCAGTTATTTGGAATTTGGGCAATTCCTGAGGTTAATTCCTGTAGGGGCAGCTCAAGGCCTCCATGGACCCTGCAGTGCAGCTCTTCCATCCCAATCCATAAGAACACCCGGCACCTCATCCTGATGGAGGGATAAGGAGGCCGGACAGGGCCTCTGGGGACCGGGAATTCTGCCTGCCCCATTCCCAGTGGGTGGTTTGTGGGTTTGGGATTCCCTGTGTGCCTCACTCCTCGTCGCTGTCCCTGCCCCTCTGCGTCCCCCAGGGTGACGAGGGCATCGTGGGAATGCGGGGTCCCCCTGGAATGATGGTGAGTGTTCCAACATTCCCAGAAAACCGCGGGTGGCAGGAGCCCTGAGAGAAATAAAATGGGATTCTTCCAATGGGAAATAGAGACTGGGGAGCCTGCATTCCGGTGGGATGGGGGAGTGGAAATCCCGTGAATTCCTTTCTGTCCTTGTCCATTTGGGTGGCTCATCCCAAGGTTTGGAAGCTCTCCTGGAATATCAATCCCAGCCTGCTGTTGTCAGGGCTGGGGGAATTCCAGGAATTCCAGGAATTTCAGGCTCTTGTTCCGCTGGAGGGGGCTGAGTAGGGGGAGACACAGCTGGAATTTGGATAAACTCATTACTATTTATTAATTACTATAATTGATTAGTCTGTTGTTTTCCATGGAATGAAAGGAAGAGGATTTTTTTATAAGGAGCAATAGGAAATTGGGGAATGGCTTTAAACTGGAATAGGGCAGGGATAAATGGGATACTGGGAAGAAGTTCTTCCCTGTGAGGCTGGGGAGGATTCTGGTACAGAATTCCCAGGGAAGTTTTGGCTGTCTGGAAGTGTCCAAGGCCAAGTTGGACAAGGCTTGGATCACCCTGGGATAGTGGAGGGTGTCCCTGCAGATGGAAATTCCCATCTTCCTGCACATTCCCGGGAATTTAGCAAACAGGGGTGGCCACGATGGGTTTTCACCTCCCCAAATGCTCTTCCCATCCTGGACTGGCCTCCATGGAGGATTTGATCTCCATCTGGAGATCCCCATCCAGGATCCACCCCCACCTTGGAGGAACCTCTTGGAGCAACCCAGCTTTTCCTTGATGGTCCAAAAATCCCAGTGGGATTCTCAAAATGAGGGAATTTGGCTGAATTTACCCACCCGCCAGGAGAATCCTGGTGGTGCACAGAGGATTAAAGTGTAGGAGCTCCTGTGCTGGTTCTTCCAGCAGATTTTCCATGCTGGAGCCCAGCCCTGGAAGCAGCTCTGCCTTTGGATGGAGGCTGCTCTTCCCCAACTTCCCACCTTCCCACTTTCCTCCTCTTTTGGTGGATCCTCACATGGTTTTTTTGTGTTTTTCCAGGGCCCAAAAGGCTTCCCGGGCGTGAAAGGCCAAAGAGTAAGAACTGATCTTATCTGCAGCTCTTATCTTATCTGCAACTCTTATCTGCAACTATTATCTGCAACTCTTATCTGCAGCTCTTATCTGCAACTTATCTGCAGCTCTTATCTTATCTGCAACTCTTATCTACAACTCTTATCTACAACTCTTATCTTATCTGCAACTCTTATCTGCAGCTCTTATCTTATCTGCAACTCTTATCTACAACTCTTATCTTATCTGCAACTCTTATCTGCAGCTCTTATCTTATCTACAACTCTTATCTGCAGCTCTTATCTGCAGCTCTTATCTACAACTCTTATCTACAACTCTTATCTACAACTCTTATCTACAACTCTTATCTGCAACTCTCATCTGCAGCTCCATCTTATCTACAACTCTTATCTTATCTGCAACACGTATCTACAACTCTTATCTACAACTCTTATCTACAACTCTTATCTGCAACTCTTATCTGCAACTCTCATCTGCAGCTCCTATCTTATCTACAACTCTTATCTTATCTGCAACACGTATCTACAACTCTTATCTACAACTCTTATCTACAACTCTTATCTACAACTCTTATCTGCAGCTCTTATCTTATCTACAACTCTTATCTTCTCTGCAACTCTCATCTGCAGCTCTTATCTTCACATGGCTCCCTGGTGTTGTGGGGAGCAGCTGCCCCTTTAAACCAGTGGGAATCATCCCAGATCTCTTGGGAATGGACTGAGAGAGCCCCTGGATCTCCTGGGATGGACTGGGAGAGCCTCTGGATCTCCTGGGAATGGACTGGGAGAGCCCCTGGAACTTCTGGGAAAGGATCGGGAGAGCCTCTGGATCAGCCTTTGGGAATCATCCCAGATCTCCTGGGAATGGGCTGGGAGAGCCTCTGGATCAGCCTTTGGGAATCATCCCAGATCTCCTGGGAATGGGCTGGGAGAACCTCTGGATCAGCCTTTGGGAATCATCCCAGATCTCCTGGGATTGGGCTGGGAGAGCCCCTGGATCAGCCCATGGGAATCACCCCAGATCTCCTGGGAACAGACTGGGAGAGCTCCAGGATCTCCTGGGAAAGGATCGGGAGAGCTCCTGGATCAGCCTTTGGGAATCATCCCAGATCTCCTGGGATGGACTGGGAGAGCCTCTGGATCTCCTGGGATAGGATCGGGAGAGCCTCTGGATCAGCCTTTGGGAATCATCCCAGATCTCCTGGGAATGGGCTGGGAGAACCTCTGGATCAGCCTTTGGGAATCATCCCAGATCTCCTGGGAATGGGCTGGGAGAGTTCCTGGATCATCCCTTGGGAATCATCCCAGATCTCCTGGGATTGGGGAGAGCCCCTGGATCAGCCTTTGGGAATCATCCCAGATCTCCTGGGAATGGGCTGGGAGAGCCCCTGGATCAGCCTTTGGGAATCATCCCAGATCTCCTGGGATTGGGCTGGGAGAGCCCCTGGATCAGCCCTTGGGAATCATCCCAGATCCGGGAACAGACTGGGAGAGCCCCTGGATCAGGCTTTGGGAATCATCCCAGATCTCCTGGGAATGGGCTGGGAGAGTTCCTGGATCATCCCTTGGGAATCATCCCAGATCTCCTGGGATTGGGGAGAGCCCCTGGATCAGCCCTTGGGAATCATCCCAGATCTCCTGGGAATGGACTGGGAGAGCCCCTGGATCAGCCTTTGGGAATCATCCCAGATCTCCTGGGATGGGCTGGGAGAGCTCCTGGATCAGCCCATGGGAATCACCCCAGATCTCCTGGGATGGACTGGGAGAACCCCTGGATCAGGCTTTGGGAATCATCCCAGATCTCCTGGGAATGGGATGGGAGAGCCCCTGGATCAGCCCATGGGAATCACCCCAGATCTCCTGGGATGGACTGGGAGAGCCCCTGGATCAGCCCTTGGGAATCATCCCAGATCTCCTGGGAATGGGCTGGGAGAGCTCCTGGATCAGCCTTTGGGAATCATCCCAGATCTCCTGGGAATGGGCTGGGAGCACCCCAGGATTTCCTGGGATGGACTGGGAGAGCCCCTGGATCTCCTGGGATGGACTGGGAGAGCCCCTGGATCAGCCTCGTGTGCCCTGCACTCCAGCTCCTATTCCACAGCGATTCCATTGAAAGGTTTGAGGGAGAAATTTGGGAAATCCTTCCTTTTTAGGATCTCATCCCACCCCTGCAGGGTGGAGGTGCTGAATCCCATTGGGATGGGAAATCCAGCAGCAATCCCACACTGGGCTGAGCATGGAGTCAGGAAAACCACCTCGGTCCCCTGGGGTTTTATCCATTGTCTGATCCATAAATTTGGGGTTTCCCACCACATTTCCTGGCGAGCTGAGGGTTTTCCAGAGTGTCCAGAGGGATCTGACTTCCAGCTCCAGGAGGTTTTAGTGCCCTGGCGTGGGAATCATTGCCCTGAGGGACACAAGAGGCAATAAAAAGGGAATAATTCACCCATTTCTTTTTTCTTTTCCTGTTTTTAGGGTGATCGGGGACTTCTGGGACCAAAGGGAGAACGAGTAAGGGCATTCCAGATTTTTTGGGGGTTTTCCTTTCACTGTGGGGCTCCCAGAAAAGCCTGGATCCATCCTCTCCTGGCTGTGCCTATGAAATTAGGAGGAGGCAACACCTGGATTCTCCCCCCTCCTTTTTGGGGGTCCCCCACCAGTTTAAATCAATTTTTTTTTTATTCCATCCTGGCACTGGAGACATCTCTGGGAGCTGAGTTTGGGGTGGATTTGATGGGATCCTACAAAGCCCAACAGCAACCAAAAAAATAAAAAAAAAAAATTTTTTTTTTTAAAAATGTAATTTTGGGAACGATTTGCTGGGGCACGAAACTCCTGAATTAAGCGAGGAAGAAAATTCCCCCTGATTTTTTGGAATGAGCAGCTGACCCCAGGGCCAACCTTAATTTCCAACAGCCCGAGCTGGCTCCTGACAGGTAATGGGAAAATAACTCCTCAAGTGCTCCTGGAAAATGCTCGGAAACCGCTGAACTCGTGCCCGGCGTTTTGTCAAGTCCCTTCCTGGCCGGAATGGCTGGTTGGAAAATGAGGTTTTGGAAAAGCTCCGTGATGATGCCGCCTTTGAGTCACGCAATATTCCGTGATTAAGGCCCATTTGTCTCCGAGGAAGCTCCTCTGGAAAGGAACTCGCCCCGGAGACCAATCAATTCTTAATTTGCTCGGTGAGGAGCCCTCGGAACTCTTCCCAGGCCGAAGGAATGTGGGATGTGCTTTCCAAAGGATGCCTTCGTAAAAGACGAGGTGGAATCGGAGATGAAACGGGAGCCGGAGGGAGGAATTGGCTTGGGTTTGTTCCACCTGATTCCAGCCGAATTTTCCATCCCATTCTCCCTGGATCGGTGCAGGAATAACGCCACGGATCCCAGGGTTGGATAAACCGCAGGATTTTTGGTCTCCCTTCTGTTCCCAAAATTTGTCGAGCCCCATCCTGGCTCTGTTAGAGAGGTGGGAAGCAGGAATGTGTGTGAAGCCAGAACTTGGGAAGGGTCCCGTGGTGAGGGTTGGGCAGAGTCCAGAAAATGTCGGATTTTTGGGAATGTTTTCGGATGTGGAGTTGGTAAAACCCCAGCAAGGCAGGATCCCCCAGATCAGGAATATTTGCACAGAAGGCAGTTGAGTGGAGGGAATTTTTTCCAAAGGGAACCCAGCTGCCCACCTTTGGAGACACGACCACCCTTCTCCAGAGCAGAGACATTCCTTGGAATAGCCGGGATTCCACTCCCTGAGGAGCTTGGCACGGGTGTGTCCACGGGGTTCCTGTGTCCCTGTGGCTCCCAGGGGTGGCACTTTGGGGGTGTCACCCCCCAAAACCTCCCTCTGAGGGGTGACCTTGGTGCCATCCCTCAGCTCCGGCCGCATCCGCAATCCAGGACACCACGGACAGCAACATTCCCCATCCTGCCTGCGGCTGCTCCCCACAGCTGGGAAGAGCTGGAATTCCCGACCCCCTGAGTGACAAAGCCACGTGCCACTGGTGGAATCTGTCCCAGCACTGGTGTCAGGGAATGATCCCTTTGTCCCTTTCCATCCGGGAGAAATGTGCTGGGATAACGCCAGCGGGCTCCGGCGTTTTTAGGGACAGGAGGGCACTGGGAAACCTCAGGATTTGGGGTTTTCTGGGCACGGTCATGACCCAGCTTTTAATTAAGGGTGATTAACCCTAACAATTAACACCGTTGTCACTCACAGCATTCCCAGTGGGATCCACGAGCTCCCGGTGGATCCCTTTCCCTGTCTCTCCTTTCTCCAGGGTGAATCCATGACAATTTTTGGACCCCAGGGCTACAAAGGCACCAAAGGAGATCCCGTAAGTTTGGCTTTCCAAGCTGTCCCTTCCCTGCTCGGGATCGGCGCTGGGAAGCAGCACTTGGATCCAGCTGGATCCATCCAGGAGAGGTGGAATAATCCAAATCCACCAATTCCTGGTTTTCCTTTCAGGGTGAGCAGGGGCTGCCAGGCTTTGATGGAGACAAAGGCGAGAAGGGAGAGGACGGACCCGCAGGAGAAAAGGTGGGAACTTCCCAAAGCCGGTCAGGAAGGGACTGGGGGTGGTGGAAGGAATTCCCAGAAAAATTATGGACGTCCCTGGACCCCGGAACAGAATTCCCAGAAAAATTGGGGCTACCCCATGCCTGGAAGTGTCCTGGATGAGACTTGGAGACAACCTGGGACAGTGGAGGGTGTCCCACGGCTGGGATTGGAGCCGGGTGATCTTTAAAGTCACTTCCATCCCAAACCATCCTGGGATTCTCTGGAAAACACGGCCACACCCAACTCTGTCACCCCCAGGGAGAGGAGGGAGCTGGGAAGGGGCCTGGGGACCCCCAACACATCCCATTTCTCAGGTGTCCCACAGGGAAAAGCGACCATTCCATTCCCACATGCCCCTCTCCCTCCAGGAGCCATCCCAGCTCCTGGAGCCCCTGGAATGCTCCTGGTAAGGCTCGGGTGGCTCCCGTGTCCCTCTCGTGTCCCCTGGGAGGTGGCAGAGCTCCTCCCTCTCCCTCTGCTCCCCACGAGCTCATCCCAGGTCCCGGCCCGGCCCCGTTTTCCTGGGAGGAATCACGGAGTTCTCCCACTCCCGGCTGAGTCACAGCTCCCGTCTCCGTGTCCTACTCATCCCAATTTCCATCTCACGGAAATGGCTTTGGCTTCACCAGCCTGACCCAGGACTGAATAAACCGAGGCTCCCACAGCAGCAGTGACACATCCAGCTGCTGTCGTTTCCCACGGGAAGCTGCATCCCGGTGTAATCCAGGTGGGAATTGTCTGATCCAAGGTGGGCATGTCCCATGGGAAGAGGCAGATCCTGCCCTTCTCTGGTCCCCAAAGGGAAGGAAACTTTTGGAGACGCTCCCGTGTTTTTTTTAAAGTCGGATAAAATTCCCTGTATTTCATTTGTCCGATTGGACTCTGATGAAAAACCCTCCATGAAAATCAATCCATAAAAAGTAACCCATTAAAATATTCCAGAAGAAATAATCCAGGAAAAATAATCCGTAAAACAACCCACCAACATCTCCTCCGGGATAAATATCCGGATGACTTCGGAGAGAGGAATCTCCAGCCCCGGTGAGCCCGCCAGGGTCTTCTCCTGGATTTTTGGCAGAGTTACAGCTCATCCCAAGGATCCAAACCCCCTTCCTGCCTCTTTTCCTTCAACCCCCACCTCCGGGCAAGGAATCTTTTCCAGAACAATTCCCAGGGGTTCCTGCCAGCTCCTGGCACTGGCGGCTTCCTTCCCGAGCCCTGGGATGGAATTTTGATATGGAATTGGTGCTTTTGTTATCCCTGTGGGATTTTCCGTGGATAAATTGCAGGGAGCAGGTGCTCACCGTGTATTTAACAGGGATTTTAACATTTTAGGGAATCAAAGGAGAGGCTGGATCCAAGGGAATGATGGGACTTTTCGGGAGCAGAGGACCCGTGGGACAGAAGGTGAGCTCCAAAATCTCCTGCCAGGATTGAGGTGGAAAATCCCATCCTGGTTTTCCCATGGATATAAATCCCTCATTCCCTCCCCAAAACTGTTGACTGGAATGATTGAACCTCTGGAAAAGCAGGAGCAGCTGCACTTTTCCAGGAAAATCCTGAAGATTTTAGAGGAGCGGAGTGCTCTGGGAGCTTTCCCAGGCTGGAATGGTCAGCAAGGAGTTGCTGGAATGTCAATATTCCAGAGGGAGTTCAGAGATGTTCTCCAAGCTCCGTTTAGAGCCGCTGGAATCCATTATTTTCCAGCTGGGATATTTGGGATATCCCACTGCCCTTCCAGCTGCTGCTGTGAGGAGCTCCTCAAAGCTCTCCTTGTCCCTTTTCCAGAATTCCTACAGCATTCCCTGTTTCCAGAGGGATCTCAGCTCTTCCCCAGGGTAACTCATCCCTGCTTTCCTTGCAGGGGGAGCCAGGAGAACCGAGCTCGCCGGGATCTTCCGTGAGTGGGAAAAACGTTTCCCTGCCTTTCCAAACCCTGGGTTCAGGGTCCTCCCCCAGGGCCAGGAATTTGGGAAAGGGTGGGAAGAGGCCGTGGGAACTCAGAGCTGCTCCCCAAAGTCCGTGTTCCAGGAGGTTTTGCTGGAAAACCAACCTGGATATCAGGGATCCCAGCCAGAGGTTTGGGGTTATGGCTTGGGGAAGGAATTCCTCTCTGTGAGGTTTGGGATCCCCTGGCACAGAATTCCCAGAAAAATTCCATCTCTGGAAATGTCCAAGGCCAGGTTGGACAGGGTTTGGAGCAACCTGGGATAGTGGGAGGTGTCCCTGCCCTCGGGATGGGCTTTGAGGTCCCTTCCCACCCAAACCATTCCGTGATTCCATGATTTTGCATCAAGGAAAACAAGGAAAATCCATTTATTTAATGTTCTTAAAGCCTTTGGTGTATTCACTCCAAGTGGAAAAGTCTCCAAGCTCCCAAGACTCTCGGGATTGCGGAATCTTGGAACATTTGGAGCTGGAAAGGACCCACCAGGATCATCGAGTCCAGCTCTTAAATTAAGGCCCCCAACTCCAAATTTCCAAGGTTGTCCAAAGGAATAAATCCCCACTGATTCCTGGTCACGGACAGGGAATTACTGACAGGCCTGGAATCCCGAGTGGGAACTGCTCCCTGAGGAAAAGGCCCTCATCCAATTAGTAATTGGGTTAATTATTGTTGTTATTAGTAATTAATTATAAACAATTGAGCACTTGGCCAAAGCCTCGAGGCCGGAACGCGCTGCAAGACCTGGGATCAGCACTGCTGGTGTTGGATTGAGGATTTTTATGGAATTGTTTTGTAGGGATCAACTGGCTCCATGGGGTGAATCCACCCAGGAATGGAGCAAAGGTTGCTGAGTGCAAAGGGATCCCAGCATCCTGGTTTTCCTTGGATTTTGGGGATAATAACTCCCACAGAGTGGTGTCCTGCCATCCACCATCCCAGCAAATTTTCCTTTTGGGAATATCCTGGGATTCTGCTGGTGCAGGGCAAAGCTGGGATTTGATCCCTCACCACATTCCCAAAATTGCAAAAGCCAGATCCGAGCTGGGATGCTGCTGGGGGATCCATGATAAATTCTGGAATCCATCCCACCTGGCGCCACCTCTGCCAGGTTCACTTCCCACTGCTTTTATTGGAAGATTTAGGGAATTCTCACCCATCATTCCCATCCATTCAGGCACCTGAGGGAGGATCCTGATGGGAATTAATCTCCCACTTCATTTCCTAACTGCTCCCACTTTGATTATTCCTTCCCTGAGTTATTCCCGAGCTGTTCCTCATTCCCCAAATCCTCTTTTCCCGAGGACAGCACTCCCATCCTGCCCGGATCCAACACCAAATCTTCCAGGTAGAGCCTCGTGCTCCTCATTTCCCTTCATTTCCCTCCAATCCCATCTTTTATTCCCACAAATTGCCCACAATTGCTGCTCCTGCTGAATTCCCTGGCGGCGATTTCGGCGCCCTCGTCCATTCCCTCTCCCGGTTTTCCGACCCATGGAAGTTCCCAGCCGAGCTGTGACAGCATTTGTGTCTTCTCCCTGCAATTATTCCCGGGAAAATTTCAATGGATCCTCTTGGCTTCACGCACGGGCTCGGTTTTGATATCCCAGGCGCCTCCTCCTCCTTCCCCCTCTCCTCTAAGAGCTCTGCTCCCTTTTTATTTTGCTGTTCCTGCCTCGCTTCCCTCTTTTATGTTCCAATTGCTGCCTCTTATTCCCATTAACTCGTCATTTGGATCATGGACTCCGGCTTCCAGCTCCTCTCCTTTATTCCCTGTGATTGTGCATTAAAATAGCCACGGGTTAACCCCTTGTTCTCCCCAAAACTCTGGGTTTTAGGGCATTTTTCCCTCGTTTCTTGCTCCCTGTTTTGGTTTTCCAGGGATTCTGAACCCCTGGAATGCACCAGACTCGGGGTTCAGCAGGAGTGGGAATGGTTGATAAGCAGGAATTTGAGTTCGTGATGGATATTAAGTGTCCCAGGAAAACTGGGATCACGCAGAACCCTAAAATACGGAAGGTTGGATCATTCCCTTCCAGACCCTCTCATTCCAAACCCCCACCAAGGAGATTTCCCACCAAACCGGGCAATTCCCACCCCAAACACCAAATTTTGGGAGCTCCAAACTGCAGCAAATAAACCCAACCAAAACCCAGCAGGGAAGGGCTGAAACCACGGCTGGAGCTCCGGGGTGGAGATTCCATTCCCATCATCCCACAAAACATGGAGGAGCGGGAGCCCAGGAGGTGGAAAACCTTGTCCCCAACATGTTTTATGAAAAATCCTTTGGGATTTTCCCTCCTGAGGAGCTGAGAGGCCTCAGGAACAAACTGTGCCCAAGGATTCTCTGCTGCTGTGGGATGCAGCAGGTGGATCTGGGATTGGGCTCACCTGGTTGTTTCTCATCCATGGCCAATCCCAGCCCAGCTGTCCAGACTGGCTGGGGCACAGACAAACCTTTGTCATTCATTCCTTTTCTATTCTCAGCCAGCCTTCTGATGGAATCCTTCCTTCTGTTCTTTTGGTGCAGTTTTAATATAATATAGATCATAAAATAATAAATCAGCCTTCTGAGCATGGAGTCAGCTTTCCCATCCCTTCCCTCATCCTGGGACCCCGGTGATCACCGTCACAAAACCTTTCAGGAGAAGTTTGGGAATTCATCCCCCTTTTTGATCTGTGCCTTCAAAGGGCTCCATCCTTTCTGGGGAGCATCCCCATGGATTCCAGCCTCTCCCTGCTCATTCCCAGCTCCTCCCTGGCTCCTCCCTGCCTCCAGCCCTGCAGCTCCGCGGGAGTTTTTGCCCGGGAGGATCCGAGGTTTCTCTGCGTCACAGCTTGGTGACTCAGCCTCTCTGCGTGGCGTTGGCAGCGCAGTTCCAGCAAGGTTTGAATCCCAAATCCAAAGAGCTGGGCTCTGTTTCCAGTATTCCTGCAGTAATTGCCTTTAAATTGCCATTTAAATTTTAATTTGCTCCCATTTATTGTCCGGCCTTGACTTCCCTGGCACGACACCGGGGTGGAAATCCGAGGGAACAAATTTCCATTTGGCTTCTTCCCATTTTCTTCTTTTTTTTTATTTTTTTTTTTCCTCTTTAAATTCCTCCAATTCTTTCCTCTTTTCATTCCCATCTTTTCCCTGTGCTGGGAAAGCATCAGCTCCATCACCTTCCCTTCCAGGCCATGTCCAATCCCGATTTTAAACCTTCCAATCCACATTCCAAAATCTCTCCAGCAGGAAACCACTTAGGGAGAGATAAAACCCAGGTCTAAATCTTATTTGTGTGTTCTGGACTAGTTAGGCCAGGCTTAGACCCAGCTTTCCAGCACATCCTCATGATTTTAAACATTCCATTCCACATTCCAAAATCTCTCCAGCCCAGGATAAGCAGGACACCACTCATGGAGAGATAAAACCCGGGTCTAAATCTTATTGATACTGCCTGGACTAAGTAGGCCAGGCTTAGACCCAGCTTTCCAGCACATCCTCATGATTTTAAACATTCCAATCCACATTCCAAAATCTCTCCAGCAGGAAACCACTTAGGGAGAGATAAAACCCAGGTCTAAATCTTATTGATGCTGCCTGGACTAGTTAGGCCAGGCTTAGACCCAGCTTTCCTTCAGCATATCCTTAAATGAGTTTAACTTTCCCTAAATCCATCTGGGATTCTCTCAGGAAGAGGAGGATCCCATGGAAAGCAGGAGGATGGGTTGGGCAGGAAAACAAGGAAAACCTGGCACTGGAGATATCTGGGATAATGAAGAGAAGTATTAAAGCTTAAATTAAATTAAAATGAAATTAAATTAGGGGAGCTCTAATTAAAGTCAGGTTTTTCAGTGCACAAAAAGAAGATTTTTGAGCCATTCCTGGTCTGATCCCAGCTCCCAGCTCCTTCAGAACTCCAGGCACTTGAAGGTATCCCGGATCTGTGGGATTCAACCATCACACAAATGGTTTATTGCCCTCCAATCCGTCCCAGCAAACAGGAATATTCCCATTTTCCCGGGGTTTTATGGTTTATTTACCTCCCCAGATGGAATTTTCTATTGATTGTGTCCATAAATAGGGACCAACAAGGATTGGTCTGTGCCTGGAAGATGGAGGAACAAGGATTTCCCCTGATCCAGGGAGTCCCTGGCACACAATTCTGATTTTTTTCTTTTTAATCCTAAAGAATTTGTTTCCTTCCAACAAAAAAAAACCACAGCAAACAAATTCCAAGCGGAGAATTCCACTTGTCCGGCTCCTGATGTGCTCAGGCAGCCAATTCATTCTCCCCTGAGAGGGGCTCAAGTGGGGATAAATCCAATTTTTCCTTCACATCCAGGTGCTGGGAAATGCCATCCAAATTGGCCAGGATGGATGAGGAGACTGCAACAACCTTGGGGAAAAAAAAATTAAAATTTAAAAATTAAAAAAAAAAGAGGATTTTTAGCAGCTTTATTTGCTGCCACAACAATGGGAGACTCCATGAAATCAGCTCCCAGTGCTGGATGTGGCTCCAAAAGCCAAGAAATTCCAAAAAATCTGCTGCTCCCTTAAATCATTCCTTAAATCCCTGTTCCCATTCCCAAGCCCAAACCTCCTTGCCTGGAATGACCCAGCTGGGATCCCAAATTCATCCCCCCCCCCCAGGTTTCACTTGCCAGGGATTTGCAATCCATGGAATTGGGGTGAGGAATGGGAGAGAAATCCCAACCTCGGGCCTTGGGGCTGCTCCTGGGGGAGCTCCTGCCCTCGGATTGACGGATCCCACAGCTGGAATTCCACCCTGGACTGTTCCCATCCCTCTTCCCTGAAAAAAAAAACCAGGCTCTGGGATGAATTTTTCCCAACTTTCTGGCAGGGTGCGGCAGGATTGGATGGGAAGAACGGGATCAAGGGAGCCAAGGGTGACAGAGGCCTGCAGGGACAGAAGGGGAAGCCGGTGAGTGGCGGGATTGTTTGGAATGTGGATCCCACAGTCTGTGCTTTCCCAAATCCCACATTCCTGTCTGTGCTTTCCCAAATCCCACATTCCTGTCTGTGCTTTCCCAAACCCCACATTCCTGTCTGTGCTTTCCCACATCCCACATTCCTGTCTGTGCTTTCCCAAATCCCACATTCCTGTCTGCTCCTTCCCACATCCCACATTCCTGTCTGTGCTTTCCCAAATCCCACATTCCTCTCTGTGCTTTTCCAGATCCCACATTCCTCTCTGTGCTTTCCAGATCCCACATTCCTGTCTGTGCTTTCCCAAATCCCACATTCCTCTCTGTGCTTTCCCAATCCCACATTCCTCTCTGTGCTTTCTGGGATCTCACATTCCTTTTGGGCCTTCCCATATTCTGTCTGCTCTTTCCCGGATCCCACATTCCTCTCTGTGCTTTCCCAAATCCCACATTCCTTTTGCTCCTTCCTGGACCCCACATTCCTTTTGTGCCTTCCTGCATCTCACATCCTGGTCTGTGCCTTCCCAGATCCCACATTCCTGTCTGCTCCTTCCCAAATCCAACATTCCTGTCTGTGCTTTCCTGGATCCCACATTCCTTTTGGGCCTTCCCAGATCTCACATTCTGTCTGCTCCTTCCCAGATCTCACATTCCTGTCTGCTCCTTCCCAAATCCCACATTCCTGTCCCCTCCTTCCCAAATCCCACATTCCTCTCTGTGCCTTCCCACATCCCACATTCCTTTTGGTGCTTTCCTGGATCCCACATTCCTCTCTGTGCCTTCCCAAATCCCACATTCTGTCTGTGCTTTCCTGGATCCCATCTTAGGCCCTGATCCTCCTGTTGCTTCGGCCTTCCTGGATCCCACATTCTGTCTGCTCCTTCCCAGATCCCACATTCCTGTCTGCTCCTTCCCAGATCCCACATTCTTCTCTGCCTTCCCAGTTCCCACATTCCTTTTGTGCCTTCCCAGATCCCACATTCCTTTTGTGCCTTCCCAGATCCCACATTCCTTTAGTGCCTTCCCAGATCCCACATTCCTTTTGTGCCTTCCCAGATCCCACATTTCTTTCCCTTCCCACCCCCTAAAGGCCTCAGGGCCTTCCTCAGGGTCTTTCCCAAATCCTGGAAGAGTCTCCACTGCACATCCTGGCTTGGTTTTTAGGAGTTCTCCTCCTCCAGCTCCCAGCACATCCATATCCCAAAATTTCTTATTTATCCCACATTTCCCAGCCCGAATTTTCCTCTGTTTCTTTCCAACACCCAGATTTCAATTCCCTTCACATCCCAAGTCCCTCTCTGCCTGGGGGAGAGCAGGAAACCAAGGAATCCTTCACTAAATCCCTCATGGAATTCCTGGGATCAGCTCCCTCACGACAGGGAGGCTCCCAAAAAATCTTCCGGCGCACAGTTGGGATTTTGGCCCGTTATTCCTGAAAATCCATCTCCTTTGTCCTTTTTTCCCACGTAGGGAGGGAAAGGTGACCCTGGGACCACTGGAGACACCGGGCAGAAAGGGACAAAGGTAGGACATGGAGGAGATCCTGGGAAATCCCCATCCCTGGAGACACCCAAAATCCCTGGGAACGTTCTGGAACAGCTTTGGATGGCACTGCTTGGATTGGGAGCTGGAGAAACGTTCTCCAGAGCTCCTTCCAACCTCAACCACTCCATGATCCCGGGAAATAAAGGCTGGGATGAGCAGAGGTTGGGAAGGAGCTTCCAGCAGCCCCAGAATTCCTCCCCTGCCCTCATTCCCTGTGATCTCCTTCATTCCCAGGGCTTGCGGGGGCTTCCAGGCCGGATCGGCGCTCCCGGAGCCAAAGGTGCCAAGGTGAGCCAAGCCCGGCTTCCCTCCCTGCTCCAGCTCCTCATTCCCAAACTGCTGCCCACCCATTCCCAGGAAAGCTTCATGCGTGGAACCCTGAGGAATCCACTCCGTTTCTGGGGGAAAATCCCTCCTGGAAGGCCTGTGGAGAGCAGGGAATCATGGATCGGGAAGCTTTAAGGCTGGCAGGGAACTTTGGGATAATCAAGGGTAAAAAACAAAATTAAACCCAGCCCAAATCCTTCCTGATCAGAACTCCTGAGGAATCCACCCCATTTTTGTGGGAAAATCCTTCTTGGAAGGCCTATGGAGAGCAGGGAATCATGGATCGGGAAGCTTTAAGGCTGGCAGGGAACTTTGGGATAATCTAGGGTTAAAAATCCAACTAAACCCAGCCCAAATCCCTCCTGATCCAGGAATCCTGAGGAACCCACCCCATTTCTGTGGGAAAATCCCTCTTGGAAGGCCTATGGAGAGCAGGGAATCATGGATCAGGAAGCTTAAAGGCTTGCAGGATAATCTAGGGTTAAAAATCCAACTAAACCCAGCCCAAATCCCTCCTGATCCAGGAATCCAGAGGAATCCACCCCATTTTTGTGGGAAAACCCTTCTTGGAAGGCCTGTGGAGAGCAGGGAATCATGGATCAGGAGGTTTTGTCTTGCAGGGAACTTTGGGATAATCAAGGGTTAAAAACGAAACTAAACCCAGCCCAAATCCCTCCTGATCCGTGGCTTAGCAACGGCCTGGGCTCAGGTCTAAATTGGTGCCGGGCTCTTATCATCACCATTAGTTCCTTATCAGTAAACAACATCCAATGAGCCTTAATGGGCTTTTTATGGAGGGGTTGGGAAGCTTGATAAGAGGAATGGGAGCTGCTGGTGACAGAGGCAATGATGTTGTTGTTGTTGTTGTTGTTGTGGTCGTAATCATTTTTAAAATTAATTTTATTTTTATTATTGTTGTTACGAACGTTTGGATTCATCAGCCCCGCTCCGTTTCGCACCTGGGTTTTTTTTATCTGGGGAGTTCCCCACCTACTTCCCTCCCGGTGAGCTTGGAGTTGGGATAATCTCCAGTTTTAAGGAGTCCCAATTATCTTGGTAATGAGCTAAATTAGTGCCCGTTTGTTAATTGGTCTCATTCGTTATCAGTTAAATTTCAGTGCTCTGAAAATTTCTGGGCTGAGGTGAGACTTCATCTCGGGGTGTCATCCCTGGGTTATCCCTTTCCTTGCTTTTCCAGAGTTTTCCTGGTGGTTTTGGGGGTTCTTTGTCCTCACAGCCCCTCCGCTGCTTTTCCATCCACAGGGAGAGGTTGGCAGTCCTGGAAAGCCGGGAATTCCGGGATCGAATGGACAGCGTGGACCAAAGGTGAGGATCTGAACCATCACAGGACCATGGAATGCTTTGGGAAGGGTCAATAAAGGTCATCCCACGAGAGTTTTCCCAGAAGTTTCCCCAAATCCACCTCTGGAAAATGCCCATTTCTTCCACAGGGCATAAATTGGGTTTTCCTGGGTCTGTTCCCACAACCCAGCATGGATTGGGTGAGGATTCCTGGATGTTGGGATTGGGATCTTTACTCACCTCCTCAGCTGAGTTCATCCATCCCAATCCCGATGCTCCACAGGCTCTTTTCCATTTTAACGGGAATTTTCCCTCTCCTGGAATACCACCAGCTCCCAGACTGAGGTGACACTCAGCTCTAATCCAAGGAAAAACCAGTTAATTCCCAAAATCCCAGCCTTTCCAAGCCCGTGTCAGCCATGATTTTACCTTGGCTCCTTCCAGGGCCAGCCAGGAGCCTCGGGGAACGACGGCGCCTCGGGAATTCCTGGGGAGAAAGGAGAAAAGGTTGGTGCCGAGCACGCTGCCATTCCCAAGGAATAAATCCCACATCCCATCAGGTGCAGGTGACAAAATTTAACATTTCCCACATCACTGGTGCCCTTTCCAGAGGGGAAATGTCGACTGGCTGGAATTTTAGGGTTGGGAATGCAGTTGGAAAAGGGCAGGAGAGAGAGAGAGGTCTCCTGAAATTCCCCTCTGTGCATGGACAAAATCCCAGGAGGAGCCAATCTGGTGTGAGGAGAAGCCATCCAGAGGGGCTGGGAGTCACTGGAAGAGTTATTCCACCACCATTCCCAGGGTAAATCCCTGGGATAAAAGTGGATCAGGCTGTGGACACTTGGCATGGGAAATGGGAAAGGTCTCCAAGCTGGTCCCGAGTTCTGTTCCCATCTCCTTGAGGAATTCCCACCTGGATCACTCCCCACCAGTCTTCCTTCTCAGCATTCCCTAATTTCCTGAAACACTTCTAAGTTTGTACTGTGCCATAAGGGGAAAAAAAAAAAAATTGGGATTTCTGCCAAGAGAGTAAATTTTTAAGGAGAAAAAACCAAACAAAATCTCAGCAGCCTCCATCAAATCTCTTGGCATTTTCCAGGCCCTTCCCGCATTCCGGCCTCCCATGGATTTGGGATCTTCAAGGATTTTATGGACAACAAATCTGTTCCCCATTCCCTGATGGTCAAACACCTCCTGAAGTCTCTGGTTGGTGGCTTGGAGATCATTCCCAGGGAATTCTCCTTCCCTTCCCCTCCTGGCCCTCTCCTCTCCCACGGATTTGTTTCCCACCGCTGCTGGGAATTGTTGGATTTTTCCTTCTGCTGGGTTTCATGGGAATGTTTCCTGTTCCAGCAGCTCCGGGAGAAAGCTCAGTGGTGAAGGTGAAATTTGTGGGTTTGGGATTTTCCTCTTTCCTCGTTTTTCCAAGTGAAAGGGCTCTGTTTAGGTGAGCTGGGAATTTCGGGATTCCAGCTGGATGGAAAATCCAAGTCACCAAGCACCTTCTGGACAAGGAAAGGTGGAGAGCAAAGCTCCCACACCACGGAATGTGGGAGGTGTTCCCGTATTCCCAAGGCCATGGAAGTGTTTGGATGGGGTTGGGCTGCCCCATCCCTAAAATCCCTGTGATTCCCAGGGAGCCAAGGGAGTTCCTGGACTGGGAGGATTCAAGGGACAAGCGGGATGGCCTGGGAAGCCTGGAGGGGCCGGAGCAGCTGGACCTCGAGGGCCACAGGGAGAGCCAGGCCCACAGGTGAGCTCAGGTCCCCAATCCCATGGGAATCCCACGGGAATCCCACAGGAATCCTACAGGAACCCCATAGGTCCTCAATCCCAGCAGCTCCCAAATCCCACAAATCCTGAATCCTAAAAATCCCAAATACCACAGATCCTGAGTCCCACGGGAATCCCACAGATCCTGAATCCAACAGGAAACCACAGATCCTGGATCCCACAGGAATCCCAGCAGGTCCTGAATCCCACAGGATTCACAGATCCTGAATTCCACAGGTCCTCAACCCCACAGTCCCGAATCCCACAGGAATCCCACAGATCCTCAGTCCCACAGATCCTTAATTCCACAGGTCCTGAATTCCACAGATTCTGAATCCCACAGGAATCCCACAGGTCCTGAATCCAGCAGGAAACTCACAGGTCCTCAATCCCACGGGAATCCCAGGAGGCCCTGATTCCCACAGGTCCTGAATCCCACAGGTCCCAAACTCCACAGGTTCTGAATCCCACAGGAATCCCAGCAGATCCTAAACTCCACAGGTCCTGAATCCCACAAGTCCTCAATCCCAGCAGGTCCTGAATCCCACAGAAATCCCACAGATCCTGAATCCCACAGAAATCCCACAGGAATCCCACAGATCCTGAACCCTGCAGGTCTGGAATCCCAGAAGTCCCAAACCTCACAGATCCTGAATCCCACAGGAATCCCAGCAGGTCCTGAATCCCAGAAGTCCCAAACCCCACAGATCCTGAATCCCACAGGAATCCCAGCAGGTCCTGAATCCCACAGGGATTCACAGATCCTGAATCCCTCAGGTCCCAAACCCCACAGGAATCCCACAGATCCCAAATCCCACAGGGATCAACTCCTGGACACCCTGATGTGCACGAACACCCCTGAAGTGTCCCCAATGTCCCCAATGTCCCCAATGTCCCCCTCTCCCAAGCTCTCCCATATTCCCTCTTCCAGGAATCTCGATCCACGGATTCCCTCTCCCAATTCCTTTCCCTCCGGACATTTTCCCTCTCCTCCCCTCCTCCTTTCCCTCTCTTCAGGGCAGATCTGACCTCTCCATGGAGAGATAATTCCCAGGAATTATCAGTTCCCCAAGTGGTTCATTATCCCGGGATCAGGGTGCCAACCTCGGGAAGGAGCCGCCGGCTCTCAGCTCCCGATCCTAATGAATGTTTTTGCATTCCGGCCACGCTGGGCACCTTTAGAAACCTAGGGAAAAAAAAAAAATCCTGGGAAATGAGATGTTAATTCCATCGATGAGCAGGATCACCCTGCCCTGGAAGTTTTCTTCAGACAGCTCTGAGAAATAAATGACTTTCCCAAGTGAAAAAAGGCTGGGAGTGAAAATTCCCTCCGCGGTTTTGCTGGGAGAGTTTCAGGCTTGGATTGAAGAGCACAAAAATTACCTGGAAGATCCAAGAATCAAGGAAAAGTTGGAAGAAAATAACCTGGAAAACCAAATTTTATCTGCTCGATTCCTGGCAACGACAGCAGGAATTTGGATTTTGGAGGATGGAATTTGGGACAATCCCCAATTTTCTGGGAAAATCGGAGTGAGTCTGGATCTCAGCAGATCCAACCTCCTGGATCTCCAAAGTCTCCTTGTCCCACAGATCTTGACAGGAATTCTGACATGGATGGGTCACCAAAAAATCTCTATTCCACCTCACTCCAGCAGAATTTCCCTACTTTTTTCCCAAGCTGATATCCATGGACAACTCTTACACCCCGTCATCTCCAGCAGGATCAAATATTGGTGGGATTTGGGCAAATCCCGCCTGAAAATTAATGTTTTAATTAATTAAGTCATTAAAAACTGCAATACCAAAATCTGGAACGGGAGGTGTTGATCAGAACACGAGGCTGCTCTTCAGAAAGACAAAAAATGTGGGATCCCATGGAATTCCCAAAAAAAAAAAAAGGGATTTAAGGCAAGAAGAAAGGATGAACTCAACCCACATCCAGAAATTCCCAATAATTTTTTTTTTGTTTGTGGCACCAGATGTCCTGAATCAACTCCTTTACCACAAAGTCGGCTTTAAATTTAGGATTTTTTAAAATCCTAAATTTTAATTTTTTTCCCCCCAAAGACACTTGGATTTTCTCCCTGCCAATTTGCCTTATGGAAGCTGAATTTTCCCAGGAAAACACCGTCTGGAAATCGGCGTCTCCCTTAAAAAGAAGAGCTTGAAGTCACTGAATAAGGAGGCTGGAAGTGTGATGGGGATCTTTAAAAGGAATTTTGAAGGGTGGTTATAGGAAGAAGGTGGGAAAAGGTCCTTCCAGAACAATAAAATATGGATTAAATCCCACTCCAGCCCATGGAAACAAAATTATTCTCCCTTCTCTTGCTCCCCAGGCTGTGCCTTGCCATGAAAAATAAATCAAAGGAATCACAGGAGGGAGGAGGGAGCCGAAAGTACAAGATTCCCTCATGGATATTTAAAAAGGCTGGAATTTTTGATGTTATTAGAGAGCCCAGAAAAGCCTGTCTGGGATAATAAATGGCTTTTTTTTTGGACACTGATTAAAGAGAGGCTGCGAGGTGCCACTCTTTCCACCCACACCGCTCCCTGGCTTCTCCTGGAATTAAAGGAGAAGCTCCAGGAATGGCTTGTGGGGTTGGGAGAGAGGGGAAAAACAATTCCAGAGCAGATTCCCATCCCAGGTTGGGTTTTTTTGGGGGGAAAATCCCAAAGAAATGTGGGATACCTCTGGAAGTGCTGACAGAACTCTCCTTTTCCTGCCCAGGGTCCACCAGGGAAAAGAGGGAGATCCCAGCTCTGCCTCCAGGGACCCCCGGGCACGGATGGGCCAAAAGGAGAAGTGGTCAGTATGGGAATGATCCAGGGGGGGGTTCCCAAAATTCCAAACCGGGTTTGGATGAGCCTTGGACCTTCCAGGGTTCGTTTCTCAGCTCTCCAGATCTTCCAACGAGAGCTGAGCCATTGGAATCCCAAATTCCAGGCCCTGGACACGGGCAGTGCTGCCCAAATTCCCAACCCTGGAGTTGTCTCCAGCTGGGGGGAAGATTCCTTTGGGAAAAGATCAAACTTTGGATCAGCACATGCCCGAGGCAGAGCAGGGATCAACCAATAACCAGTGCAGGGTAATTAATGCACAATTAATGCTCAGCAGAGAATTCCAACCAGAGCTTTGGATCCCAATCCCAGCCGGTTCGGGGTCAGCCCCTACACCCCGCAAATCCCAAAATCCCGAGGGAGCTGAGGGTCAGGAGTGGCACTGCTTTAACTCCATGTGCTGCTGGTGGATAATGTGATTTTTCCTGGCACTGGAAGTGAGCATGGATTGAGAAAAATGATCCTCCCGGCTTTAATTGGGATCATCCTTCTTGTGCTCCCTGTCCTTCAATATTTTGAAGCGCCCTTAATCCACAAATCCAGTTTCCAGCAGTTCTGAGCGGAAAATTTGTCAGGGCTTTTTTATCCCTTGTTGACAAAGCTCAACATCTCCTGGTTTTTCCACCTTTCCAGCACTGGAATTGCAGCTCCAGTTTTGAATCTTCTGCTTGATTCCCAAAGATTCTGTGCAGGCCAGAACCTCTCCATGTTTATTTTCCACCTCTTCCTGCTGGAAAACAAACCTGGCTTGATCCACGGATTTCATCTCCCACCTCGTGTCCCTCTGGAGGTTTTCCATCCCCTTTCCTCCCCTCCTTTCCCATCTCTTCAGGGGAAGATCTGACCTCTCCATGGAGAGATAATTGCAAGTGATCAGGACACTGAGTTGTTAATTATCCCAGGATCAGGATGCCAGGCTTGGGAAGGAGCCGCTGGCCCTCAGCTCCTGTTTTTAATGAACAGGAGGAGGTGCAGCTCCAAATCACCAGATGTGGTTCCACAGCCCCTTCCCAAGGGACAATCCTGGGGGATAATTTGGATGCAGGTGGCTCCATGGCTTCTCAGAGCTCAGGGAAGTTTGGGAGATCCTGATTTGACCTCTCCATGGAGAGATAATTGCAAGCCATCAGGATGTCAAGTTGTTAATTATCCCAGGATCAGGATGCCAGGCTTGGGAAGGAGCTGCTAGCCCTCAGCTCCTGTTTTTAAAGAATGTTGTCGGGATGGAGCAGAGCTCCCAAAAAATCTGGGATCTGATGGACACATGGATGAGGCCGTGCCTGTCAGCCCTCTGAGCCACTCACAAATCCCTGAAATTTATAGGAAAACTCTTTAGGGAGGCTTTTTACCCATCCCACTCACAAATCCCTGAAATTTATAGGAAAACACTTTAGGGAGGCTTTTTACCCATCTCCCTCCCAGCTGTCATCCCTGAGGAGCACTTATCCCCAGAGCACTTCAGGGACAATCTCCGGAGATGGGATAATGATCCCGGTGTTTTTGACAGGGGGAAAATGGTCCCGCCGGGCAGAAAGGAGCCAAGGGAGAGCCGGGCCTTTCCGTGAGTGCTTCCTCCCAAAATCCTTTCCCATTTCGGGGGGAAAATGGAGAAAATCGGCCAAACAGCCCAAAGAGGCCGAGGGGAGGGGGGAAATGCTGAGAAGGGATTTGCTCTGGGAATATCTGGGAAATGAGGCTGGGGTGTTAGCCAGGGACAGCAGAGCGGGGCGGGAGCAGAGCTGGGCTCTACAAAGCCCAGCCTAAAGCACCAGGAAGGTTTTCCCTCCCCCCTCTTTGCCGTGATTCCCAACTCCTGATTGTCCGACAGGATCGGTGCTCCAGGGTGATCCAAGCCCAAGGAAAAGCAGGAGAGGGAGTTGTGCCCCGTTTTCAAAGCCTTTAGGGAAAAGCTGCTGCCCTGGGCTTCCAAATCCCGAGGAAGAAGGAGGGGCTGAGCCACATGGATCAGGACAAAATTCCTGTTGCAGCTCCCTCCACATCCCTTCATCCCAGATTTTCTGCCACTTGACTGACATGAGACAATATTTCCATTTTCCCAGGGTGTGGATTAATTTTCCAAGCAGGATTAATTTTCCAAGCATGGGGGCTGTGGGAAAGGATCCCCTAAATTTGGGCTGCTGAGAATTCCAGCTCCCTACATGGGAAAATGCCCCAAAATTTGGAACCCCAAGAAGGATAAGAGGTGATGACCCCAGGAAGTCCAGCAGGACATCGACCATCCCACAGGGAGGATTCCCAGTGGGATCAGTGGCTGCTGGCTGTCCCAGGAATGAAGGATGGGCTCCCAATCCAGGAGATTGGAGGTCTCATTCCCTGGGGAACGGCGTTGGCTGGGACAGAGGCAGGGAGAGCAGGAGGAGGTGCAGCTCCAAACCCTCAGATGTGGTTCCACATTCCCAAGGGGCAATCCTGGAGGATAATTTGGAGGCAGGTGGCTCCGTGGCTTTTCAGGGCTCAGGGAAGTTTGGGAGATCGTGGCTTTGGGGACAATGCCGGGAGGGTGGGGACCCTCAGCCCAGGGGTGACATGGGTTGGTGGGTGACAAGGGTTCTTACAGACCCTTCCAGTCTGGGACATGGAACGGTTTGGGATGGAGGGGACCTTGGAAATCATCCAATTCCAAGGCAGGGATTCCAGCAGAAAGTTGGACTCGGTGGTCTTTACTGATCCCTTCCAGTTTGGGACATGGAATGGTTTGGGATGGAAGGGACCTTGGAAATCATCCAATTCCAAGCTCATATTCCAACAGAAAGTTGGACTCGGTGGTCTTTACTGATCCCTTCCAGTCTGGGACATGGAACGGGTTGGGATGGAAGGGACCTTGGAAATCATCCAATTCCAAGCTCATATTCCAACAGAAAGTTGGACTCGGTGGTCTTTACTGATCCCTTCCAGTCAGGGACATGGAACGGGTTGGGATGGAAGGGACCTTGGAAATCATCCACTCCTTGGAAAGCCAGCCCAGGTTTGAGGGGTGACAGGGGCTGGGGTCCCGTTCCTTATGGCCAGAGGATCTGGCTGCAGGAAAACCAGGAATTTCCAAAGGGAATGAGCCACCAGACTTGGGTGGAGCTCCCCATCACACCAAATCTCCACTCTCATTGCACCCCAAACGAGGTGGCTCCACCTCGGCGGGACAGCGCCAGGAGGGTGGGGACGCTCCTTGGAAAGCCAGCCCAGGTTTGAGGTGTGACCTGGGTCGGGATCCCATCCCTCGTGGCCAGAGGAACTGCAGGAAAACCAGGAATTCCCAGAGGGAATGAGGTGCCAACCTCCAAACCAACTCCCGGTGACACCCCAACTCTGCTCTCGGTGCACCCCACCCCAGGCGGCTCCACCTCGCTGGCACAAGCAGGGAGATGGTGCCAGGGCTGGAATTCATCCCTAAATTCCGTTTTTCCCACTCTGGCGCAGGAGGAAGAGGTGAAGGAAGTGCTGAGGAGCGAAATGAGAGGGATTTGTGGTGAGTTGGCCCCGTGGTGACCCTGCCAGCAGCTAAATTGGAGCCATTTCCGCCCCAGCACGCGCCCAAATGTCACCGTCAGCAGCAGGTGGAGCTGGGGCCCCTCTCCAGGAGTGTGGAATTCCAGGCCCTGCAGATTCCTGACCTCCTGAAACTCTCCATTTTTATCCCTTAACCCCGCCCTCTCTTCCCATTTGGTTTTGTCAGGGAATCTTTCCCCCATTCCCTCGTGGATTGGGAAGGTGCTGGGTCACTTGGGGGGGGGTCACTGAACTTTTGAATTCCCAGTTTTTTGTGGCATTCCTTGGCACGCAGAACTCTCTGCTCCCACAGGGAATAACCGCCACCAGCACCACAAAAAAAAAAAAACAAAAACCCAAAAGAAACCCCAAAAAAATCCCTAAAACACAAAAAAACCCCAAATAATATTTTAAAAAACCCAAAAAACAAACAAGTAAAACTAAAAATAACCCCACCAAATTCAGGAATGGTTTTATCCCAGAATCCCAACACTGAAATTTTTGGGGGATCTTGCTTTTTTTGCCCTGAAGAAATCCATTTATTTGAGATCCAGCAGAACATTCCTGCCCCATTCCCTGGGCTTTCTCTATGGATGTGGAAGGTTTTTAGGTTCACCACCACTGGAGTTGTTAGGAAGCATTTGGATCCTTGAGAAGGGGAGGAAAGGGATGAAAAATAATCCGTAAAAATAATTATTTCCTTGGAAAATCCTAATTTATGCTGGGGATAAAAAATAAAAAAAGCAGCAAACAAACTCTTCCCTGTCTCTTCTGTCTGCAGGCTGTGGAGGTGAGTTGGGAAGGATGTCCATGGAAAAGGGAAAGGCCGGGAATTCATGCAGGAAAGGATCTTCTCCTCGCCCCAAATCAGCCCAAAACCGCAAGTGAAAAGTTGTTTTTAGGAATAAATGTTGGGGTTTTTTTTCTGGGATTCAGTTCAGAAAATGTTGGATCACCAACAGCTTCTGGATCCTGGCTTGGGGGGGGATGGCTCTTCCTGGGAGGAATCTGAGGGGTCAGAGGGACACCTGGAAGTCTCAAATCCCTTCCTGGCTCCCACCTTTCAAAGCTGAGCCCACAGAAATCCCAATCCCTGCCCACAAAATCCCGGGATTGCTCCACCACCCCAAACCATTCCCGGGATGAGCTCCAGGACTCGTGGAATCCTCAAACCCAACGGTCCAGGGAGCCTGGAGAGCTGATCTGCCCACCCCAAAGGGTCAGATTCCTCCTCAGTGACCCTCAACCCACAGGTCTGGAGGTGGCTGAAGTCCACAGGCGGCTCCAAGGGTATTCCCAGCCTCGGGAATACGCCAGGAATGGTGGAAATTGGGAGGAAAAGCTTGGCACAACTCACGGCCAGGCCACGGTGAAGCTCTTCATGGAGCCACCTCCACTCCTTGCAGGTGAGTTCAGCCTCCTCCTTCCCATCTTTCCAACCACGGAATCCATCCTCTGGAGCGCTCCATGATAAATCCTTTTCCCTGGAATTGGGCAGGAATGAGGCAGGGATGGGACTCCCAGTGAGGGCTCTTGGAGGGGACACAAGGCCATGTCCCTGGAAGGCGAGGAAAACCCAAATATTTGTGGGATCAGTGGGGATCCCAGAATTCCAAAGGGTTCCTTTCAAAAAGCTGGGAGGAGGCAGCCCTTTCCAGGCTGATTTTGTCCCACTTTTCCCACCACATCCTTGGAAAGTTCCAGCCAAACTTCCAGCCAGGCAGAAATGGCATCTCTGAGACCAAACCCTCATCCCGGACTGTTCCTGCCCAAGGCCTCGTGAACGTCGTAATAAAGGATAAAACCACAGCTTAAAATCATGGAAAAACGTGTTTTCCAGGAGATTTCCCTCGTGGAAAAACAACTGGAGCTGTTCCTGTTGGTGTTTTCCGGGAGGGAAGGGCCCTGGGAGAGCCAGATCTGCTCCTAGAGCAGGGCAAGAGGCACCCATGGACCTCCTGATCTCCTCACCAGGGCTTGGAATTGCACCTGGATGGGTGGGACAGAGGGAAAACAGGACGGGGGGAAACTGAGGGATTGTGGAGTGACTTGGGGCAGGATTCCTCCTTCCTGGAGCTCAAAATCCAAACTTCAGGGCAGGATTAAAAGGGAGGGAGAGTTTGGGACCATTTCTTGTAATTCGGCGGGTGAAGGTGCTCAGAGTTCGTCAGCAGGAGGAGGAGGAGGAAGAGGAAGAGAAGGAGGAGGAGGAGGAGGAGGAGAAGGAGAAGGAGGAGGAGGAAGAGGAGGAGGAGGAGGAAGAGGAGGAGGAGGAGGAAGAGGAGGAGGAAGAGGAGGAAAAAAATCATCCAATTCCAAGCTCATATTCCAACAGAAAGTTGGACTCGATGGTTTTTATTGATCCCTTCCAGTTTGAGACCTGGAATGGTTTGGGATGGAAGGGGCCTTAAAAATCATCCAAGGGGTCCAACAGAGATTGGGATTCCAGGGTTTTTACAGAGGAGGAAGAGGAGGAAGAGGAAAAGGAGGAGGAAGAGGAAAAGGAGGAGAAGGAGGAGGAAGAGGAGGAGGAGGAGGAAGAGGAGAAGGAGGAGGAGGGCTGGGTACAATGGATGGCACAGCTGGAGAAATAATTCAAAATAATTTAAAATTCCCATTGCACTGAGCAAGACACCCCAGCGTTGTCACCTTTCCACCCCAGCGTTGTCACCTTTCCACCCCAGTGTTGTCACCTTTCCACCCCAGTGTTGTCACCTTCACACTGCTGTCCTGCAGTTTACAGCTGTGGGGGTTTATTATGGGATGTAAGCGCAATGTCCTTGGGGAATTTCTTCCAAATGAGGGGCATGGAGCGGTGGAATGGTTTTCCAACCTGGGGGTTTGGGGTTTTAATTAAACTCGATCAAACACTGTCATTAAATCCTCTGGGTCACCCCAAAAATATCCTCTAGGCGAGGTCTCAATGCTCCAGATTCCAGGCTAAGAGGGAGTTGGACTCCGGGATCCTTCCAACACCTTCCAGTTTGGACATGGAATGGTTTGGGATGGAAGGAGCCTTAAAAATCATCCAGTTCCAAGGCAGGGAGTCCAGCAGGGATTTGGATCCCGGGGTTTTTACAGGCCTCTTTCCAGTTTGGGACATGGAATGGTTTTGGATGGAAGAGGCCTTAAGGATCATCCAATTCCAAGCTCATATTCCAACAGAAAGTTGTACTCGATGGTCTTTATTGATCCCTTCCAGTTTGAGACATGGAATGGTTTGGGATGGAAGGGACCTTAAAAATCATCCAAGGGGTCCAACAGAGATTGGAATTCTGGGTTTTTACAGCCCCCTTTCCAGTTTGGGACATGGAATGGTTTGGGATGGAAGGGACCTTAAAAATCATCCAAGGGGTCCAACAGAGATTTGGATTCTGGGGTTTTTACAGCCCCCTTTCCAGTTTGGGACATGGAATGGTTTGGGATGGAAGGGGCCTTAAGGATCATCCAAGGGGTCCAAAGGAGATTTGGATTCCGGGGTTTTTACAGCCCCCTTTCCAGTTTGGGACATGGAATGGTTTGGGATGGAAGGGGCCTTAAGGATCATCCAATCCCAAGCTCATATTCTATGATTCCACCATTCCCCAGGATGGAGAGCTTTGGGAAGGGTTTTGAGTGACACCCATGGATGACGGCCCCACATCCCAAAAAACCCAGCCAAGCCTGGAACCAAACCCCAGCAATCCCCACGTCCGTGCCGGACGTCAGAGTCTCCCATTTGGACCTAAACTCGATTTATCCCGCGGCAGCGCTCGGGATCAGACGGACGGGACATTCCAGGCGTTATTGAATCCCGGCAGCAGCCAACAATCCCATTACAATCCGGGGCTGAGGCAGGAGGGCCCATCAATCCCTCTGCTAAGTGACGAGCGCTAACAGAATTCCGCGGCCGGAGCGTTGTTGCCGCCAGATTCCAATCGCTCCCGGCTTTTCCGAGCCTCCCCAGCCCCAGCCTGACATTTATCTCCCGCAAACAGCCACCGGCGCTTCCCTCTCCTCTGACGAACGCCCAACCTTTCCCACGGAGTTGTTTAACACCATTAAGGGTTTTATTGCCGCCGGATCCGCGCCGCCCGTGGCCGGTTGCTCCGTGACATTTATCAGGAGAACTCGTCAGCCACGGAAGGCTCCGAGGAGCTTTGTTGAAATGAGGGATAATTTGTTTGCACGCCCTCGCTCCGTGTGATTTCCTTGGTTTTTTTATCCCCCCCCCCCAGCCCCGGCGCTGCAGACGGCGGGAGCCTCTCAGGGAGAAGCCGACAGCCAATTACCAGGTGAAAAGCTGGGAATTAAGTGGCATTTTGGGAAGTCACTTCCCAGGTGGGAAGGGCTGCTCGGCCTTTGGATGGAGGGATGCGGCTCTGAAGGAGTTACACGAGGTTAAAACCCAGTTTGGGCTCGGCTTAAAGCAGCCGGGTTTGCCCCAGGAGGCTGAGCGGGTGGTGAGGGAACTGGAGGGGGCTTTGATCCAGAAAAACACAGCGGGAGGATCCTCCTGGAATTCCCTGGATGCAAACATTCCTGTGAAAATATCCCACCCGGAATCCAGGGTTGGACCATCCCTTTGGAGAAGTCAGGGGCCTCCATGGTGGGAATCACCGGGATGGATGATGGAGCAACACAGTGGGAGCTCATCCCACACTGGGAATCCACTGCTGGATGTGCCCTTTGTCCCCTCGGGGAATCCAGGGCTGGATATCCCTCTTTTGTCCCCTCTGGGAATCCAGGGCTGGATTCCCTCCTTTGTCCCCTCTGGGAATCCAGGGCTGGATATCCCTCCTTTGTCCCCTCTGGAAATCCAGGGCTGGATATCCCCATTTTTTTGGGGGGTGTTTTCCAGAATGGATCCAACCCCTGGGAAGCCAGGAGGGGTGGAGGGGGGTGGGGTGTGTTTTCCCACCCAAATCCAACCTGTGGGGAATGTGGGATTGGGTAGGAATGACCTGTGGGAATTGTGGGGTGTTTTCCCACTGGGATCCAAGCCATGGGAACTGTGGGGTGTTTTCCCATGGGATCCCAAGCCATGAGAATTGTGGGGTGTTTTCCCACCCAGATCCAACCCATGGGAATTGTGGGGTGTTTTCCCACTGGGATCCAAGCCATGAGAATTGTGGGGTGTTTTCCCACTGGGATCCAAGCCATGAGAATTGTGGGGTGTTTTCCCACTGGGATCCAACCCAAGGGAATTGTGGGGTGTTTTCCCACTGGGATCCAGCCTGTGGGAATTGTGGGGTGTTTTCCCACTGGGATTCAACTCAAGGGAACTGTGGGGTGTTTTCCCACCCAAATCCAACCCGTGGGAATTGTGGGGTGTTTTCCCACTGAGATCCAAGCCGTGGGAATTGTGGGATGTTTTCCCATGTGGATCCCAAGCCATGGGAACTGTGGGGTGTTTTCCCACTGAGATCCAAGCCGTGGGAATTGTGGGATGTTTTCCCATGTGGATCCCAAGCCATGGGAACTGTGGGGTGTTTTCCTGCAGCCCGGTGCCTGCAGCCCATGGATGAGGGCTCCTGCCAGCACCATTCCCTGCTCTGGTACTTCCATGTCCCCACCAACTCCTGCCGACCCTTCCTGTTCGGGGGCTGCCGAGGGAACAGCAACCGCTTCCCATCCCGGCGGGAATGCCAGCGCCGCTGCCAGAGCCCCCCAGGTGAGCCTGGACCCTCCAGATTCCTCCTCTTCCAGCCAGGAGCGAGGTCAGAGCAGGAATCCCATCCCGGGTTTGCCCAGTGCCACTTCCTTACGGTGGAAGTGCCAGGAAGTTGCAGGGTTTTCTTCCCTTCCCATTCCCAGATCATTCCCAGGAGCTCCTGGCCATCTCCCCTGGGCTCATTCCATGGGTGGGATGGGCATGGATCCACCTGGACACCAGGCCCTGATGGTTTTGACACCTTTTGTGCTTTCCAAGGAGCGAAGCTTTGCAGGGATTTGGGGATTTGTGCCCTCAGAACTCCGGAATGTTCCATCCAAGCACAGCCTGGCATCTCCGGGCAGAACCTGAAGTCTGACCTAGACCAGTTTAGGCCTGGATTAACTGCCCAGGCCTGGGGTCTCACCTCATCCAGGGATTCAATGGGAAAATCTCCTGGGAGCACAGCTCGGCTCCCATTGCCTGATCCAGGGGGTCTGGGATCCGTTTGTGTGGATTTTCCCTCGTCTCCAGGTCATCCCAGGGAAAACGGGGAATGCAAACGCTGCTCCAAGCAGGGCAGGAGCAGTCACTGATCCCAGCTGCCCAAGGAAAATATTCCTCTCTGGGAATTACCTCTGCCTGGAGACCTTTGGGAAAAAATATCCATGCATTCTCCATTAAAAAAAATCTCTGGAGAGGTTTCATCGGCTCTGGGCTTGAGGGAAACTTCAAAAAGGGAGAGGAATTAAAGGCTCGGATCCATAATTTTGGGAATCACTCCAAGGGCTTGAAATCCAGGCCCAGCAGCAGCAGGAAATGAGGGAAGCTCCTGCTCCCCGATCCTTTTCCAGGGAACTTCACCTCCAGCACGGTCTGTGGGAAGAAACAACCACTGGGAATGGGATGAATCCCAATCCAAGGCAGATCCTGAGTCCTCCATGTGCCCGTTTTTCCTGGCTGATCCTAAACAGAGCCAGGATCCAGCCAGGATTGGGATATTTGCTTTTTGTGGATGTGGGATGGGACAATCCCGTGGTGCCGGGAACTCCCGAGCCGCTGTGAGCTTGGGAATTCCAAGAAGGAGCCCAAACTGCAGCCAACATTCCCATTGTTCCCTCTTCCCTGTTTTTCCCAAACCAGGCAGAGGGAGATGAGCAGCTCCAAGAGCTTCAGTTAAATCCCATGGGATTGGGAGGAGTGGCTCCAACACCTCCAGGATGGACAAGGAAAACAAGCACCAAGACTGTGGAAAAAAAGACGTCAGAAGAAAACTGGAATTCTGGACATTGTGGGATGAGGAGAGGGAAAGCTCTGGATGCTCAGGAAAAGGAGGATGGGAAGGGCAGAATTCCTGAGCCAAACCAGGCGGCACAAATTCCCGGGTTTTATTTTTGTAAAATAAAAGTGTCTCAATGCTGGGGAATTCTGGATCACTCGCCTGGAAGAGGGAAACCTTGGGAAGGGAAGAGAAAGGTGGGAATATCCATTTTTCCAGCTGGATCAGGTGGAGCCCCATCCCTTTTGGCCTGGCCCTAAATTCCCTGGGGCCTTTAGGAATTCCCACCTCCTCCTCCACTTGGGAATTCCCTGGGGCCTTTAGGAATTCCCACCTTCTCCTCCACTTGGAAATTTCCTGGGTAGGTTAAAAGAGCCATCCCAAAATCTCCAAGAAAAAAACAGGGATCCAAGCCAGGCTTCTCCCTAAAAAATTGCCACTTCCAGCTCCTCGAGGAGCTTGGAGCTGTAACCTGTGGAATTCCAGAAAGAGGGATTCCAAATCCCTGGATTTTGGTCCCATGGAGACACAGACACAGCTGAGAGGGGTCCTGCTCCATGGGACAATCCCTGGGAAAGGTTTCAGGATTTCCAGTGGGAAAACAGGGATCTATTAAAAATTTTCCGTGTAATTTGGTAAATCTGAGCTCAGATTTCCCAGGTTTCAGCATTCCCAGATTTCAGATTTCCCAGGATTCAGGGCTGGCCCTTTGCTCCTGGTAGCACAGGTGGGAAAAGGATTCTCCTCACTCCCAAAATCCCAGGAATTTCCAGTGGGAAAACAGGAATCAATTAACAGTTTTCCATGTCATTTGGTAAATCTGAGCTCAGATTTCCCAGGTTTCAGCATTCCCAGATTTCAGATTCCCCGGGATTCAGGGCTGGCCCTTTGCTCCTGGTAGCACAGGTGGGAAAAGGATTCTCCTCACTCCCAAAATCCCAGGAATTTCCTTCCTCCCCCACAATATCCCAGGCACTGAGGAGGGAGGAGCAGAGATTTGGGGACCTTTGTTCCTCTTTCTCCCCAAAAAAACCCCGAAAAACCTGGAATTTTGTAAGCCCTTTCCGGAGTGACAATTCCAGCCTCTCCTCCTGAAATCCTGGTCTGTCCTGAGATGGTCTTGGGCGGGAAAAACATTCCAGAAAAATATTCCCTGGGAGAAGAAACAAAACATTCCCAGTGGGAACAGCGGCGTCACCCGGAAGGGAGGGATTGGGTTTTCCCACAGGGCTTGGGAACAAGTGGAATTCTGGAGAACATTCCCACATTTTCCCGGTTTCCCTGGGTGTGAATTTACCCAGGAATGCTGAAGGATGCTGAGCTTGGCACGCTGCAGCCTCTGGAATCCAACACGCCAGGGAATATGGAATGAGCAGAATTCCAGCCCCAAGGGAGCTGAGGCCATGCAGGGAAAAATGAAGGATTTGAAATAATCAGGAAATCATCTCGTTCCCAAATTAAACGGGCACAAATGATCAGGGAAGTGGAGACTTGGAGGAGCCACAGGTTCCCTGGCTGGAAAACAAAATCATGGAATGGTTTGGATTGAAGGGACTTTAAGGAATATCCAATTCCACCCCTGCCATGGACAGGGAATCTCCCACCATCCCAGGCTGCTCCAGCCCCAGTGTCCAACCTGGATTTGGACATTCCAGGGATGCAGGGGCAGCCCCAGCTGCTCTGGGAATTCCAGCCCAGCCAGGAATTCCTCATTCCCAAGATCCCATCCATGCCTGCCCTATTCCAGTTTAAAGCCATTCCCTGGGTCCTCTTGCTCCATATTAAAAATCCTCTTCCTTCCATTCCATTAAGGATAACGACCTATTCAGTAATTAACTGCTCATTAAGAACTCAAAGTGGAATTTTCTCCCAAATCCAAGAGGAAAAATCCCTCATCCCCCCTATGGATCCCTTGGGAGGCTCTTCCCAACTTCTTTGGATGCTCCAGGACCAGGAGGCCAAATCCTTCTCCAGCCTTCAGGATTTGGGATTTGGAGCCAAACGTTGGGAAGTTCTCACCGAGGCTGAGGAGACCCCGAGCAGCAGAAATTCCATGGAAATCCTCTTTAGGGCCTGGAATCCCCAGGGCTGGAGGCAGCAGGAGGGGAGGAACGGACCTGTGGGATCTGGGAGCCTGAGGAAATTCCCTTCCTGCGTTGTCATTCCCAGAATTTTGTGGCCAATCCCTTCATTTTCCTTTTCCAGCCCAGCGCCATCCCTAAAACTCAGAGCTCACCTCCCTGGCTTTGGAATTTCTCGGCAGCTTTTGGCTCCAAATCCCAAATCCGAGGCTGGAGAAGGATTTGGCCTCCTGGCCCAGGATCATCCAAAGGAGCTGGGAAGAGCCTCCCAAGGGAATGATTTGGCTCCAAACCCTCCACCAAAACCCACATTCCCAAGGGATCCAAGCGATTTAATCCAGGTTTGGAAGAGCTGGGAAGTGAAAACCAATATTTAGGCCGGCCTAAGGTGGAGCTCAGTGGATTAAACCCAGCTCAAATTCCCATCAGAGCTCGGGGAAACTGAGAACCGGAATTTGTTTTTAATCCTCCCTGGATTAATCCAATGTTCCCAACGGATTTGCCATCCAGGCTTTGGCAGGGCCGCGGCATTCCGGGAACGGAGCCCCGGCGCTTCCCTGGAAATGTCGGAGCAGCCTAATCGAGTTCCTTGAAATCATCTCAGGGCAGGAGGGGGGGGAGAGGTTCCAGGTTTTCCCGTGGCTTTCCTGGCTCCAAAGCAGAAAATTCCTGAACATCCTTTGGGGAAAGGCCTTGGGAAGAGCCAAGGAAATTTGGGATTTCTAAATCTGGGATTTAGAGCACCCCACGCCAGCTCACAAATCTGGAAATAAAGAGGGATTTTGGAATGGGATTTGTGGCTCGGGGATGCAAATCATGGATTTAGGAGCACTCCCAGCCCCTTCCCAGGAGGGGATTCCTGGGATATTGGCTACTGGAAAATGGATTCCTGCATCCAGCCAGGGAATCCTGAACCCCCCCCGGCCGCAGCCTCCGGTGCCGGCGGCAGTTCCTAAGCAACCCCGGGCGGGAGAAGGGATGGGGAGGGAGGAGAGGCTGGATCGGGATAATTCCGTAATTGGATAAGGAGCCGGCCCCGAGAGGCCACGCCCAGCGCCCTCCGGGTGTGCCGGGAGATTGGGATGGGATGGGATGGGATGGGATGGGATGGGATGGGATGGGATGGGATGGGATGGGATGGGATGGAATGGGATGGACATGGATGGGCATGGGATGGGATGGGGATGGGATGGGATGGGATCCATGGGATGGGATGGGATGGATGGGATGGGATGGGATGGGATGGGATGGGATGGGATGGGATGGGGATGGGACTGGGATGGGGCTGGGATGGGCTGGGATGGGATGGGAATGGGATGGGCTGGGATGGGCTGGGATGGGCTGGGATGGGCTGGGCTGGGATGGGATGGGGATGGGATGGGGATGGGATGGGGATGGGATGGGGATGGGATGGGATGGGATGGGGATGGGATGGGATGGGATGGGATGGGATGGGATGGGATGGGGATGGGATCCACCGGGAAGGAGCTGAGGAAATCCCGCCAGGGGGAAAAGCAGCCCGGAAATCCCTGCTGGTGTTCCCAGCTGGAATTTGGCTCCTTAATTATGGATTCCCACGGTGGGAGCAATTAAAGATGCCGTTAATGGAGGGCTGGAATTAATCCTGGGATCATGGGATGGTTGGGTTGAAAGGATCCTGAAGCTCATCCCAGGGCCAGGGACACCTCCCACGATCCCAGGCAGTTCCAACCTCATCCAGCCTGGCCTGAAGCTTGGAAAAGCCTCCGTGACTCCCTCCAGCCTCTCCAGGAGCTTTTCCTGCCTCCCACAGACCTTTTGGGGGAAATCCCTGTCCCGGTTCCCAAATCTCCATCCCTGTTCCCAAATCCCTGTTCCCAAATCCCCATCCCTGTTCCCAAATCCCCATCCCTGTTCCCAAATCCCTGTTCCCAAATCCCCATCCCTGTTCCCAAATCCCAAATCTCCATTCCTGTTCCCAAATCCCTGTTCCCAAATCCCCATCTCTGTTCCCATATCTCCATCTCTGTTCCCAAATCCTCATCCCCATTCCCAAATCTCCATCCCTGTTCCCAAATCCCTGTTCCCAAACCCCAGATCCCCATCCCTGTTCCCAAATCTCCATCCCTGTTCCCAAATCCCAAATCTCCATCCCTGTTCCCAAATCCCTGTTCCCAAATCCCAAATCTCCATTCCTGTTCCCAAATCCCCATCCCCGTTCCCAAATCCCTGTTCCCAAATCCCTGTTCCCAAATCCCTGTTCCCAAATCCCATCCCTGTTCCCAAATCCTCATTCCCATTCCCAAATCCCCATCCCTGTTCCCAAATCCCTGTTCCCAAATGCCAAATCCCTGTCCCTGTTCCCAAATCCCCATCCCTGTTCCCAGATCCCCATCCCTGTTCCCAAATCTCCATCCCTAATCCATCCTTTTTTTTTTTTGCCCTAGGAAAGCAAAACCCAAAATCCCTGGAAACTCCTGGCAAACCTTCAGTGCCAGCAGGAGAGGGGGAGAACTCGGGATGGGTTTGTCCCAGGAGATCCAAGGAGCAATCCCACCCTGGGCTGCTTCTCCTGCCCCGTTTGGCACCTGGAAAATCCCAAAAAAAATCCTGGAAAGGCACCAAAACCCCCCTGGGGGGATGAGACATTCCCTGAGCTCTTCCAGCCCTTTCCAGCCGTGGGGTCAGATCCCAGCTCTGGGAGCAGGAAAAAGCAGGAGCAGCTCCAAGGGATCAAAGAGGATTTTCCACTGGGACACAGAAAATTCCCGGAATCTGAGTGAGGATCCAGGATCCCTTCACAAATTCCTGGATTTTTTGGTCTGTGCTGCCCACGAGGGGCAAAATCCCTTTGGAAAAGGGGCAGGAAAAGCAACAGAGGGAAAGAAATAAAAACATCCCAGGAAAATTTGGAGAGTTTGGGATTATTCTTCCCTCTTCCAACGCTTTTTTCTTCGTCTTCCTTTGGAGGGAAAGCAGCAAAATCCAAGTAAAATAATTCCAAATTTTAATCCCAAATTATAATTCCAAATTTAATCCCAAATTTAATTCCAAATTTAATCCCAATTCTCCCAAATTTAATTCCCAATTTGATTCTAATGGAATCCCAAATTTTAAATCAATTTGAATCCCAAATTTAATGTCAATTGATCCAAATTTAATCCCATTTAATAACCCCAATTTAATTCCAAACTAATTCCACATTTTACTTCCAATTTAGTTCCAAATTTAATCCCCAAATTGAATCCCATAGTGAATCCCAAATGTAATTCCACAGCTTTTCAAGTCTAATTCCAACGATTTCCCATTTATAATCCAAATTTAATCTCAATTTGAATTGAGATTAATTTGGTATAAACTGACATTAAGTTTGAATTAGACTTGTATCAATCCCAGATTGAATTCCAAATCTAATTCCAAGCTTAATTCCAAGTTTAATACCAAAATGAATTCCAAATTGAATCCCAAATTTAATTCCAAACTTAATTCCAAGTTTAATTCCAAACTTAATCCCAAATTCAATTCCAAGTTTAATCCCAAATTGAATCCCAGATTGAATTCCAAATTGAATTCCAAATTTAATCCCAAATTTAATCCCATGCCCAGGAGCTGCTGCTGGGGTTGGATTTTTGGCTTTGGCCCGGGTGATTTTTGGGAATTTCCAAAGTAGCCCCAAATCCAGCTCATCCCAAGGAGCTCTCCTGACATTCCATTGGCATCCAAAGCTCCAGGCTTTAATTAACTGAATTAATTAATTAAATTTAATTAATGGAGCTAATTTAATTCATTCCCAGGAAGATGAAACAGGGAGAGCTTTGTGGAAATCCAGGGAATGCAAATCCCCTCGGAAAAGGTGGGGGGAAAAAAAGTGCAAAAGAGGCAAAATAATTATTCAAAACTTTGAGTTCCCAGCTCTCCTCTTCCCATTGGATGGAGCTTCCCAATATTTGGGAAAACTTTTGGGATTTGAGCTGTTGGAAGGAGTGAAAATCCCCCCCAAAATGGGGTCAGGGGGAAGAGAAATCCCATAAAATCCTGGAAATCCGCAGGGGAGGGTTTGCTGCAGGATTTAGGGAAATTCCTCCTCCCACAGCTTGGAAAAGGCAAATGGAGCCCTAAAAAATGGGAAAAAGGGACAAAGCCAAGCAGGGAATCCTTTGTGCCCCTCAGTGCATCCATGTCCATGGAATTCTGGGAGCACCAAATGGGATCTCCTGGGCTGGGCAAAACTTCTGGGATTTGGGATTTTTTTTATTTTTTTGGGGTTGTTTTTGAAGTTCCTGGGGTGGGACGACCCCAAATCCCAGATTTCCCCCCAAACTTTATTGAGGAATGATTCACTCCAGGAAATTCAGCTCCGGGAAAGGTGAGGAGAGGTGGAATCCCGGGGATGTGTGGGATCCCCCCCTCACTTCCTGCATTTTTCAGGAATCCGGGACTTTTTCTGGGAAACTTTTGGGAACTTTGAGGCCCCCAGGTCCTGTGGGCACCCTCAGATGTCCCCGGCTCCGCTCGCTCCTTCCCGAGGGAGGTTTGGATGGAATTCTGGAGTTTGATGGAAATTTCCCTTGGAAACACAATTTTCCTGCAGCAATTTCTCCTCCCAGGGTGAGGAATTCCAAACCTTGGCAGCCAGAAATGCCGGATTTGCTTTTCAAGGCTGGAACCAGGAAATAAATATGGAATTAAATATGGAATTAAATATGGAATTCCTTCTTTTTGCTGCCTTCTCTTCCCGATTTTTCCCTTAAAAAAAACACAGTGAAAATTCCATGTCTGAAACACTGAAAAATTCCACGTCTGGAGTGTGGATTTGCCTCTTCCAAGGACATTTTCCCTCCCCAACAAAGATTTGGTGGGAAAATAATTTTGTGGGGGAATAAAAGTCAGGAAAACAGCCTGGGATGGGATCCGGAGGTGGGAAAGTCTCTCAGTCTCTAAAAAAACCAAAACCCTGGAATTTGATTCCCAAATCCCCATCCCTGCTCCCAAATCTCCATCCCCGTTCCCAAATCCCCATCCCCGTTCCCAAATCTCCATCCCCGCTCCCAAATCCCCATCCCTGCTCCCAAATCTCCATCCCCGTTCCCAAATCTCCATCCCCGTTCCCAAATCCCCATCCCCGCTCCCAAATCCCCATCCCCGCTCCCAAATCCCCATCCCCGCTCCCAAATCCCCATCCCCGCTCCCAAATCCCCATCCCTGCTCCCAAATCTCCATCCCTGCTCCCAAATCCCCATTCCTGTTCCCAAATCTCCATCCCCATTCCCAAATCCCCATCCCCGTTCCCAAATCTCCATCCCCATTCCCAAATCTCCATCCCTGCTCCCAAATCTCCATCCCCACTCCCAAATCCCCATCCCCATTCCCAAATCTCCATCCCCATTCCCAAATCTCCATCCCCACTCCCAAATCTCCATCCCCATTCCCAAATCTCCATCCCCAGTCCCAAATCCCCATCCCCATGCCCAATCCCCAGCCCCATTCCCAAATCCCCATCCCCATTCCCAAATCTCCATCCCACTCCCAATCTCCATCCCCATTCCCAATCTCCATCCCCGCTCCCAAATCTCCATCCCCACTCCCAAAGCCCCATCCCCATTCCCAAAGCTCCAGCCCCATTCCCAAATCTCCAGCCCCACTCCCAAATCCCCATCCCCATTCCCAAATCTCCATCCCCACTCCCAAATCTCCATCCCCATTCCCAAATCTCCATCCCCATTCCCAAATCCCCATCCCCACTCCCAAATCCCCATCCCTGCTCCCAAATCCCCATCCCCGTTCCCAAATCTCCATCCCCATTCCCAAATCTCCATCCCCATTCCCAAATCTCCATCCCCGCTCCCAAATCTCCATCCCCATTCCCAAATCCCCATCCCCATTCCCAAATCTCCATCCCCATTCCCAAATCTCCATCCCCATTCCCAAATCCCCATCCCCATTCCCAAATCCCCATCCCCATTCCCAAATCTCCATCCCCACTCCCAAATCTCCATCCCCATTCCCTATTCTCCATCCTGATCCCTCTTCTGCTCCCAAACCTTGGGCAATTCCAGGAGTTTCCCCTTCGTGCTCACTGGGACCAGTCTGGTGCTGGGAGCCCAGACTGGGAATTTTCCCCGCCCTGTGTTTTGGGATGATCCCAGTAAATCCTGGAGGAGTTTTAGGGAATTGCAGCTTTTCCCCCTCATCCCACACCTCGTCCTTCCCATCCTCTCCCAAAGCCTCACCCGGGATCGTGCAAACAAATCCTGCAAGAACTTTCCCCAAAATTTCCATTTTCCGAGAGTTTCCCTGCCTGAGTGGGAAGAGAAAATTCCCTGGAAATGGGGAAAACAGGGAAAACCCTTCCAAATCCCCACTTGGGGGAACCAACCCTCATTCTTTGGGATAACCTCAATCCATGGAATCCTCGGAGCTGGAAAACCTTGGGAACGCAAACATCCCAGACCCGGGGGACAGAGGTGATCCCAGATCCCAGCACTGACGCCAGCCCCGCTCCGGGGTGACTCTTCCCAGATTTTGGGATCCGACGTCGTTTCTCCCCCCCCTTCCCCAATTCCCGGTTTTTCCTGCGGATGGGGAGAGGCTCCGTGACGTCACCACCTCCCTCTGATCTCATTGGAATGAAATCATTCCCAAGCCAAGGCTCCACGGCTGGAATCACGACTCCAACCCCGTGATCCCTGGGATTTTTATAAATACACCAGGGAGGGGGAAAAGGTTTCCAGAGAGAGGGAAAAAAAATATCCCAATCCCTGGGAAAAAAAAAAAAATATAAAACAAAACCAGGGAGGAGAAGTTTGGGAAAGGCTCCTGATGCCTCTTTCCTGGGAGTGATTCCTGGCAAATCCTTCCCATCCCAAGCATCCAGGAGAAGCAGGTGAGTGCCTGGGTTTCAGTTGTTCCCCCATTTCCAGAAACTTGGAATATTTCAGCCTTTTCCTTGGGAAATCACATTCCAGGGTTTGGGGTTTTTTAGGGACTGAGAGACTTTCCCACCTCCGGATCCCATCCCGGGCTGTTTTCCTGAGTTTTATTCCCCCACAAATTTATTTTCCCACCAAATCCTTGTTGGGAAGGGGGAAAATGTCCTTGGAAGAGGCAGATCCATGATCCAGACGTGGAATTTTCCAGGGGGATTTTTTGGGGTTGTTTTAGGGAAAAATAAAAAATAGGCAAGGTAGGGAAAAGCAATCCAAGATATTCTGATTTAAAGGGATTCGTCATTCCCCTCGCCCTCCCTCCTAGGAAAAATCATTTTTTTGTATTATTCCAGCAATTTTGGGAGGCAGATTGGAATAGGCAGCACGGGAAGGATGGGAAAATCTTGGGAAAAGGAAAACGAGGGAGAGAAAACGAGGGATGGAGAGGAGAGCCAGGCACAGCCACCCCCCCCACCGAGCCCGCCCGGATTTTGGGAATCAGCCCCGGGAAAAGCATCGGGCGGCACCAGACGGAGCTGCAGGAGTCTCCAGGTCCCATTCCCAGATTTATCCCAGACTTACTCGGGAAAATCCCGCTCCATCCCGCTCCCCCGCCGCAGGGAGAGGCAGCGATCCCGCTCTCCTCCTTCCAAGCCGAGCTGCGGGAGATCTCCCGGGCTCGGCAGCATCCCGATAAAATTCCTGGGAAACGCTCCCGGCTCTGCCAGCGATTCCCGGCGGGAGCGGCTCCAGCAGAGCGGATTTAATTCCCGTTCCCTCAGATCCACCAAAAGCCGGTGCTTTTCCTCCTTTTCCTGCTTTTTTTTAGCAAGGAGAAAACCCCAATTCCAGGTTTTTCCCGGCTCCATAAAAACTTCCCGGAGCGGAGGGGCAAAACCCCTCCCCAATCCCGGCAAAAATAAACCCAATCCCAAAAAAAAAATCAGCTTTTCCTTGTTTTTTTCCTTGGTTCCTGCTCCTTTCCCAGGATATCCATCCCGGCGAGGAGCAGGAATGGCTGTGGATGGCTCCAGCCGCGTTTTCCCTTTGCTCAGCTGAGATTCCCGGAGTTTTGTTGAGCGGGAAAAGCTGGAAAAAATCCCAGGAAAAGGGGCTGGGTTCAGTCCGTGGTGAGGGAGACGAGATTCCAGGCGGGGCAGGAACATCCCGGGAGCTTTGCCAGCCCTGGAAGGGCTTTGGGGAACATTCCCGTTCCCCATCCAGGATTTGGGGTGGGAAAATCCCCGAATTCCCTGAATTCCCACCCCGAGCATCCCATCCTGCAGGAGCTCCGGGGCTTTGCTCAGGGTGGAGGGAGGTGAAAACACAGCTGGGGGAAAAAAAGGGGAATTTTGGGGCTGGAATCCCAGCCTTGGATCACACGGGAAAATCCCTGTTCCCAAATCTCCAGCCCCTTTTCCAAGGAAAAATGAAATCCTGGGATGTGCTCGTGTTGAAATGGCCAGATGTGGGATTTGGGGTCCTCGAGGATCCCATGTGGGGGCTGAGAGCCTGGGAAGGGTTTTCCTCCCTTGATCCTGCAGGAAAAGCTTTCCCTGGATCATCCCATGGCTGCTCCTCTTCCTCTCCCCTCCGGATCCAGGGAAAGATGGAGGAGATTTTGGGGGATTTGGGAATTTTGGGAGGCAGAGAAGTGGAAAGGGAGCAGCTCCCTGAATTCCTGAGGGAGGATTGGCACGGCCAAATCTCCCCTTGGGAAGGGGGGAAAGGGGAGAATTCCGGGAATGAAGCTCCCAAATCTCTGCCCTTTTCCATGGAGAGCAAAGAGCAGAGCCAAAGGGATAAACCTGCCCAGAATTCCCACTCTGAGGAACTCCAAAGGGCAAATTCAGGGGGAAAGAACTTCCCAGAATTCCATCCACAAGGGATGGCAAGGGGAAGTATTAAAGGGATAAAGAACTTCCCAAAATTCCCACTCCAAGGAATGGCAAAAGGCAAAATTGAGAGGGTGAAACTTCCCAAAATTCCCACTCTGAGGAACAGCAAAGGGCAAATTTAGGGGGAAAAGAAATTCCCAAAATTCCCTCTCCAAGGGATCGTGAAAGGCAGAATTTAGGGGATAAAAATTCCCAAAATTCCGCCTCCATAGGACAGACAGGGCAGAGTTCATGGGAATAAACCTGCCCAAAATTCCCTCTCCAAGGGATGGAAAAGGGAAGAAGTATTGAGGGAATAAACCTGCCCAAACCTTCCCAAAATCTCTCCCTCCCTGGACAATAAAGGGCAGATTTAAGGGATAAACCTGTCCAAAATTCCTTCTCCAAGAGACACTAAAGGCAGAATTTAAGGGGATCCATCAGCCCAAAATTCCCACTCTGAGGAATGGTAAAAGGCAAATTTAAGAGGAAAGACCTTCCCAAAATTCCCCCTCCATAGGAAATAAAGGGCAGAGTTCATGGGAATAAACCTGCCCAAAATTCCCTCTCCAAAGGATCATGAAAGGCAGAATTTAGGGGATAAAAATTCCCAAAATTCCCCCTCCAAGGACAGACCTAAAGGCAGGCCCAAAGGGAATAAAGCTGCCCAAAATTCCCACTCTGAGGAATGGTAAAAGGCAAATTTAAGAGGAAAGACCTTCCCAAAATTCCCTCTCCAAAGGGGCAAAGGGCAGAATTTAGGGGATAAAATTCCCAATTTCACAGGCAATAAAGGGCAGAATTAAGGGATAAACCTGCCCAAAATTCCCTCTCCAAGGAATAGCAAAAGGCAGAATTTATGGGATAAAACTTCCCAAAATTCCCCCTCCAAGGGCAGGGAAGGGCAATTTCGGGGACGGTGGCTCAGGAGGTGACAGATCCCGGACCATGGATGGAGTTGGGATGGATCTGAGGAACATCCCCCATTCCCAGGGGAATTCCCAAGACCCCCTGCTGCTCCACGGGAGGAAATCAGGGATGGAATTCCAGCCCCAGCTGAGGTCCCCAGCCAGGAACTGCCGTGCGAGCCGCTGGCCACAAGATGGGGCCAGAAGATTGGGAATGCCAGCAGGATTCCAGGGTTTGGGAATGCCAGCAGGATTCCGGGATTTGGGAATGCCAGCAGGATTCCAGGGTTTGGGAATGCCAGAAGGATTCCAGGGGTTTGGGAATGCCAGCAGGATTCCAGGGTTTGGGAATGCCAGAAGGATTCCAGGGTTTGGGAATGCCAGCAGGATTCCAGGGTTTGGGAATGCTAGAAGGATTCCAGGGTTTGGGAACTGCAGCAGGATTCCGGGATTTGGGAATGCCAGCAGGATTCCAGGTGTTTGGGAATGCCAGCAGGATTCCAGGTGGTTTGGGAATGCCAGCAGGATTCCAGGGGTTTGGGAATGCCAGCAGGATTCTGGGCTTTTGGGAATGCCAGAAAGATTCCAGGGGTTTGGGAATTCCAGCGGGATTTCATGGTTTTGGGAATGCCAGAAGGACTCCAGGGGTTTGGGAATGCCAGCAGGATTCCAGGGGTTTGGGAATGCCAGAAGGATTCCAGGAGCTTGGAGAGCCCTGGTGGCCTCGGGGCTGGCTGGGGCCATTTTTCCAAGTGGGAATGGTCAGGGATCCCCAGGGGATGACGGGAGGTGGGGAACAGCAGAGCTGTCCGGGAGTCACAGCCCCAAAACGGCTCCAAAAAGGGCAGAATTCCAAGGAGGAAACTCCTGGGGATGGAGCACCCGAGGGGGGGGGCTGGAGAGGGGACACGGGGCCACCACTCGGGATCAGCATTCCCAAATCCCCTGGGACTGATGGGCTCCAGGAACATCCCTGGTGGCTCCGGGGCGAGCGGGGACAGGGAATGTCGCCTTTGCAGCTGGTGGCACCCAGGGACATTCCAGGGAGCTGGAGAGGGATCCAGGGGGTTCCCGGGGCCCAAACAGCAGCCACGTGTGGGCCCTGGAGGATCCTCCCTGGGATGATCCAGGAAGGAAAAGCAAAATCCTCTCGCCCATGGAAGATCCATGGAATTTCCGTGAAGGAAAAATCTAATCCTCCTCCCCATGGAATCTCCATGGATGTTCCATGGAAGTTCCATGAAGGAAACTCCAAATCCTCCCCTCCATGGAAATTCTATGGAAAATCCATGGAAGTTCCATGAAGGAAAGGCCAAATCCTCCTCTCCATGGAATTTCCATGGAAGATCCATGGAAACTCCACGAAGGAAAGGCCAAATCCTCCTCTCTGTGGAATTTCCATGGAAGTTCCATGAAGGAATGGCCAAATCCTCCTCTCCATGGAAGATCCATGGAAGTTCCATGAAGGAAAGTCCAAATCCTCCCCTCCATGGAAATTCTATGGAAGATCCATGGAAGTTCCATGAAGGGAAGGCCAAATCCTCCTCTCCATGGAAATTCCATGGAAGCTCCATGGAAATTCCATGAAGGAAAGGCTAAGTCCTCCTCTCCATGGAATTTCCATGGAAGCTCCATGAAGGAAAGGCCAAATCCTCTAAACCATGGAATCTCCATGGAAGTTTCATGGAAGTTCCATGAAGGAAAGTCCAAATCCTCCCCTCCATGGAAATTCTATGGAAGATCCATGGAAGCTCCACGAAGGAAAGGCCAAATCCTCTAAACCATGGAAGCTCCATGGAAGTTCCATGGAAACTCCATGAAGGAAAGGCTAAGTCCTCCTCTCCATGGAATTTCCATGGAAGCTCCATGAAGGAAAGGCCAAATCCTCCTCCCCATGGAATCTCCATGGAAGTTCCATGAAGGAAAGTCCAAATCCTCCCCTCCATGGAAGTTCCATGGAAGCTCCACAAAGGAAAGGCAAAATCCTCTAAACCATGGAAGCTCCATGGAAGTTCCATGAAGGAAAGGCCAAATCCTCACCTCCATGGAAGCTCCGTGGATGCTCAGGCCAAATCCTCCTCTCCATGGAAGCTCCATGGAAGTAAAGGTCAAATCCTCCTCTCCATGGAATCTCCATGGAAGCTCCAGGAAGGAATGGCCAAATCCTCCTCTCCATGGAAGCTCCATGGAAGCAAAGGCCAAATCCTCACATCCATGGAAGCTCCATGGAAGCTCCAGGAAGGAATGGCCAAATCCTCCTTTCCATGGAAGCTCCATGGAAGCTCCAGGAAGGAATGGCCAAATCCTCCTTTCCATGGAAGTTCCAGGAAGGAATGGCCAAATCCTCCTTTCCATGGAAGTTCCATGAAGGAATGGTCAAATCCTCCTCTCCATGGAAGCTCCATGAAGGAATGGCCAAATCCTCCTCTCCATGGAAGCTCCATGGAAGCAAAGACCAAACCCTCACCTCCACAGAAATTCCCTGGAAGCTCCAAGGAAGCGAAGCTCCTTGGACATCCCACCTCCCACCAACACCCCAAAACCAAGGCCTTGCATCCCAAGGAATCTCCTTCCCACCTATCCCAACCTTCAAGTGGGACCTGGGAGGTGACTCCAGGAGCGCAGGGAGGGGAGTTCATGGATCGGGCAGGGACGAGGAGCCCTGGATGTCCCATGGGAAGCTCACCTCCCTCTCTGCCCTCCCGGTGTCTCCCCGGCCAGGCCAGCGCCATGTCCCACCCCAGGCTGCTGCTGCTCCTCGTCCTGCTGGGAGCCGCCGGCGCCGGCCGCGCCCTCAGCCTGTCCAGCGCCGCCTCCCTGCTCAGCTGCCTGCAGGCCGCCCTGTCGGAGGCACGGCCGGGCCCTCCCCAGGACAACGCCGCCCTGGACAAGCGCGGCTCCGCGTCCCCGTCCCTGGAGGAGGCGTCCCAGGAGGACACGGAGGAGGAGGAGGAGCTGGGGAAAAGGACATTCCCGGGGGACGGCCACCACAAACACGTGTCCCAGGCGCAGGGGAAGGGCAAGAGCCAGCAGAACCGGGCCAAGAGCGACCGGCGCACCAAGGTGACGCTGTCCCTCGACGTCCCCACCAACATCATGAACATCCTCTTCAACATCGCCAAGGCCAAGAACTTGCGGGCCAAGGCGGCGGCCAACGCCCACCTGATGGCCCAGATCGGCCGCAGGAAGTGACTGGGGGCCACCAGAGGGGACTGATGGCCGGCTGGGACATCGGCCTGGGCTGGTTCTGACCCATCGAGCGACCCCACATCCGTGTTCCTCCTCCTCCTCCTCCTCCTCCTCCTCCTCCTCTCCTCCCCGCTCTCCTCCGCCGTTCCTTCCGGATGTTTCCACGCGCAGGGAAGAGGTTCCTGTCCCCAGCAGGGCGCAGGGGCCGCGTCACCCGGGAAGGTTCCTGATTAAAGCTGCCATCTCTGGAGTTTCCAATGCTTTGTTGTCCCATCTCCTGCCCCCTCTGTTCCACAGGGATTCTGGAACATTCCCCAGCTCGGGCTGGTGGCCCTGTCCCCACCATGGCCCTCCCAAATCCCGCCACGAGCTGTCCCTGCCACGGCCACCAACCCACCGGGAAGGGAAACCTACAGGGACAACCTCGGGAGGGATCTCCCAGTTCCTCCTCCTGGGTCGTCCCTGCGTTTGTCACCAGCACCTTCAGCACCAATGTCCCCACACACACGGCCATGGTGTCCCCTGATGGGCCCTGGCCATTGTCACCCACACAGGCACAGTGTCCCCAGATAGGCCCTGGCCATTGTCACTCACACAGCCCCGGTGTCCCCAGATGGGTCCCAGCCATTGTCACCCACACTGCCCTGGTGTCCCCAGACTGGCCCTGGTCAGAGCCACCAATATGGCACCAGTGTCCCCACATGGGCCCTGGCCACTGTCATCCACTCAGCCCTGGTGTCCCCAGGTGGGTCCCAGCCATTGTCACCCATTGACACCCCTGGTGTCCCCAGATGGATCCCAGCCATTGTCACCCACACAGCCCCGGTGTCCCCAGACAGGTCCCAGCCATTGTCACCCCCACAGCCCTGGTGTCCCCTGATGGGTCCCAGCCATTGTCACCCACACAGCCCTGGTGTCCTCAGACTGACCCTGGTCAGAGCCACCAACATGGCACCAGTGTCCCCTGGACACTGTCACCCCACACAGCCCTGGTGTCCCCTGATGGGTCCTGGCCATTGTACCCACATGACCCCGGTGTCCCCAGACTGGCCCTGGTCAGAGCCACCAACATGGCACCAGTGTCCCCTGGACATTGTCACCCACACAGCCCCGGTGTCCCCACATGGGCCCTGGCCAGGGTCACCCACACAGCCCCGGTGTCTGGCCCTGGTCACCCACACAGCCCCAGTGTCCCCAGGTGGGTCCCAGCCATTGTCACCTACACAGCCCTGGTGTCCCCAGATTGGCCCTGGTCAGAGCCACCAATATGGCCCCAGTGTCCCCAAATAGACCCTGGCCATGGTAATCCCACACAGCCCCAGTCTCCTCTGATGGGTCCCAGCCATTGTCACCCACATGGCCCCGGTGTCCCCAGATGGGTCTGGCCATTGTCACCCACACGGCCCCGGTGTCCCCAGATGGGTCTGGCCATTGTCACCCACACAGCCCCAGTGTCCCCAGATTGGCCCTGGCCACTGTCACTCACACAGCCCCGGTGTCCCCAGATGGGCCCTGGCCAGGGTCACCCACACGCCCGGTGTCCCCAGATGGGTCTGGCCAGGGTCACCCCACTGCCCTGGTGTCCCCAGATGGGTCTGGCCATTGTCACCCACACTGCCCTGGTGTCCCCAGCTTCCTCTGAACCTCCCAGCCCTGCTGAAATTCCAGCTCTTCCCTCATCCCTGCATGCAGCAGGTTTGGGAGGTGGAGAGAAATTTGGGAAGGACAGAAATTTGGAAAGAGTTTTGTGTCCTCGTGTCCCCCATCACCACCTCACCCATGAGAGCCTCCCTGCCACCACCCAGCAATCCCAGGAGAGCACCATTCCCACAGCTCCCACGTGATCCAGGGGTTTGGGATCTCCTGGGGTTCCTCAGGTGTGGTGTTCCCACCTCACCCACCTGACCCTTCCTGCCACCACCCAGCAATCCCAGGAGAGCACCATTCCCACAGCTCCCACGTGATCCAGGGGTTTGGGATCTCCTGGAGCTCCTCAGGTGTGGTGTTCCCACCTCACCCATCTGACCCATCCTGCCACCACCCAGCAATCCCAGGAGAGCACCATTCCCACATTTCCCGAGTGATCCAGGGGTTTGGGATCTCCTGGAGCTCCTCAGGTGTGGTGTTCCCACCTCACCCACGAGACCCATCCTGCCACCACCCAGCAATCCCAGGAGAGCACCATTCCCACAGCTCCCACGTGATCCAGGGGTTTGGGATCTCCTGGAGCTCCTTAGGTGTGGTGTTCCCACCTCCAGCCAGGTGAATTCCACAGAGGACGAGGGCAGGTGTGGAGGAGTGCCAAGGATCTGCCATCAGTGCCACCATCCTGGCTGGATCCTCCATCCACGATATCCGCAGCTCCCAGGGGAGGCAGGAGGCAGGGCTGGAGTTGTCCCTTCCCAAAGCTCCTGGAGCTCTGCTCTGGGCTCTTCTCTGCTGAAAATTCATCACTTTTAATAATTCAAGAGGCTTTTCCCAGCTCCTGAACCTGCTGGGGCCGGGAGCCTGGAAGGAGGCATGGAAAACCCTCATTCCTTCTCCTGGGAATGCTCCAAGGGAAAGGGCAGCCAGAGGTGAGGCAGCTCCTGGGATCTCCCACCTCGGGGACCTCCCAGCCCCAGGAGCTCTGGGGAGGAGAATTTGGGATTTAAATCCAGCTCCCTTCCCCCAGGTCAGCCCAACATTCCCAAGCCAGCCCTTCAATTCCATTTTCCCTTTTTTTCCCCTTGGATTTTCCCTTTTTGTCCCTCGGATTCCTTTCTTTCCTTTCCTTTTTTTGCTGCTTTTCTTGGATCCCTCACAGCACGGGGAGCCCCCAGAGGAGGAGGAATAACCCAGCTGCAATCCAGGGAAAGGCAAAGCTCGGGCTCAATCCCCTTTTCCAGCTCCTCTGCAGCTTCCAGGGATTCTTACATCACGTCTGGATGGGAGCAGCCAGGAGAGGGAGGGAATTTTTTCAGGGAGACAGGGAGCTTGGACAGGGTTTTATAGGAGGCTGCCAGAGCCAAAGTGCTGGAATTCCCATCTCAATCCCAATTAAATTTCCAGCCCTGGCAGCAGGACAGTGATTGCTTCAGCAGGAATGGGAGGTTTAAGGATTCCCTAGGGAATCTCTGGCAGAAGTGTGGAAAAAAGTGGATTTCATCTAAAAGCCAGAGCGTGACAAAGCTCAGCCTGCAGCTTTTACTGGATGGGCAAAGCTCAGGGAAAAAGCAAAATAAAACCTAAATTTGGGCAATCTGAGAGTAAAAAAAAAAAAAAAAATCAACAAAAATGAGCAGCGTGGAGGTCGGGAATGGGAAAGGATGGAAGGAGTAAGGGAGATGTTCCCATGGAATCCTGAGGTCCCTTAATCAAACTGAGCCCCTCCACCAACAATTTAAACTTTAAATTAAAAACTGAAACTCAAATTAAAGCATTTAATTAATGGCCTAACTGAAACAATTCACCAGAAGGTTCTGTAGAATTCACAGTCAGCACAGAGTGATTCACCCAACGGATTGATTGTGGATGAAGCAGGATGAAGGATGGTGGATGGGCTGGAAGAGGGGTGGGAACATTCCCACAGGCTGGAATTTTGTAGGAGCAGCTTTGCTCTTCCCAGAAAAGAAAACAAAGCTGAAATCACTCTATGAGGATTCACCTCTCCCCAAAAACTGGGGGATTTTCCCCAAAATCCCTCTCCTTTCCAAGGTGACTCCACCGAGGGGACACAGCTCCCCATTCCTGGCTGGACCTGGAATCTTCTTGGGGACAATCAGGGATGGGGACTTTGGGATGGCTCAAGGGACCTGGACCTTCCCAGGAGCCACCTCCAACCTGGTCCTGCTCTCACCACCCTGGTCCTTTTAGGGCCACCAAAGAGTTTTGGGATCCTTCCACCTCCTCTCCCCAAAATCAGACAGAGCTCCCCTCCCCTTCCCCATCCTCATTCCTGGCTGGACCTGGAATTTTCTCAGGGGACAATCAGGGATGGGGACTTTGGGGTGCAACCTTTGGGATGGCTCAAGGGACCTCAACCTTCCAGGGGCCACCTCCAACCTGGTCCTTTTAGGGCCACCAAGGAGTTTTGGGATCCTTCCACCTCCTGTCCCAAATATCAGACACAGCTCCCCTCCCTTTCCCCATCCCTGGCTTGACCTGGAATCTTCTTGGGGACAATCAGGGATGGGGACTTTGGGGTGGCTCAAGGGACCTGGACCTTCCAGGGGCCACCTCCACCCTGGTCCTTTTAGGGCCACCAAGGAGTTTTGGGATCCTTCCACCTCCCTCTCCCCAGTATCAGACAGAGCTCCCCTCCCTTTCCCTCTCCCCATTCCTGGCTGGAGTTCCCTGGTTTGAGAATCTTTCCCAAATCCTCAGCAGTCCCCCAAACCACCAGGATTTGCTCAGGCGACACCTGAGCTGCACCCAAAGGTGGTGAGGAGGCCAAAAAGTGCTCCCCACCACTGAGAAGTGACTCCCTGATCCCAGACAGAATTCCCTGAGCGGCAGCCAGCCCCAGACAGAAATTCCCAGGGGATATAGGCCACTTCCCCCACAGCACCAATTAGGGATGATGACTCTCACAGCACACCCTGATCAGCATCTGCTCTTCTCCTCAGGCCACCTGCCAGCAGGAGCCTCCCCACAAACCCCCCCGGGGGAATCCAAGGAATTCCGAGCCAAACAAACCCTCTTTATTCACGTACAAAAAGCCATTTGCATAGCAGTTTACAGGTGCACGTCTGATTCCAAAGTGCTTTCACAAGAACAAGCCAGAGCCAGAGTTTGTTGCCATTCCGGCCAAAGCAGGCAGCCCGCCACATTCCCCGGATTAGGAACCGGGATCTCCTGGCTAGGCGGGACGTCCGGCCTAAGTTAGGCCCGACTCAGCGTCACTCACCAATAAACAGCAGTGGGATAAAGCTCAAGGCACCCAGGCTAGAGAGGAGCTCTGCGAGCCCCGACTACGCAAGCAGGGGAGGTTCAATGCATCAAACACGGCCGGCCCTCGGCACACCAGCCTGGACTCCAGCTGAGCTCAAGTCTGTCAGTACTCATCCTCCTCACCCTCCTCCTCCTCCTCCTCCCCGTCCGCCGAGTCCCTTCCAACCTCCTCGTAATCCTTCTCCAGGGCCGCCAGGTCCTCCCTGGCCTCGGAGAACTCGCCCTCCTCCATGCCCTCCCCCACGTACCAGTGCACGAAGGCCCTCTTGGCGTACATCAGGTCGAACTTGTGGTCCAGGCGGGCCCAGGCCTCGGCGATGGCCGTGGTGTTGCTCAGCATGCACACGGCCCTCTGCACCTTGGCCAGGTCGCCGCCGGGCACCACCGTGGGCGGCTGGTAGTTGATGCCCACCTTGAAGCCGGTGGGGCACCAGTCCACGAACTGGATGGAGCGGCGCGTCTTGATGGCGGCGATGGCGGCGTTGACGTCCTTGGGCACCACGTCGCCGCGGTAGAGCAGGCAGCAGGCCATGTACTTGCCGCGGCGAGGGTCGCACTTGACCATCTGGTTGGAGAACTCGAAGCAGGCGTTGGTGATCTCGGGCACGGAGAGCTGCTCGTGGTAGGCCTTCTCGGCCGAGACGATGGGCGCGTAGGTGGTGAGCGGGAAGTGGATGCGCGGGTAGGGCACCAGGTTGGTCTGGAACTCGATCAGGTCCACGTTGAGGGCGCCGTTGAAGCGCAGCGAGGCCGTGACCGAGGACACGATCTGGCCGATCAGCCTGTTGAGGTTGGTGTAGGTGGGGCGCTCGATGTCCAGGTTGCGGTGGCAGATGTCGTAGATGGCCTCGTTGTCCACCATGAAGGAGCAGTCCGAGTGCTCCAGCGTGGTGTGCGTGGTCAGGATGGAGTTGTAGGGCTCCACCACGGCCGTGGACACCTGCGGGGCCGGGTACACCGAGAATTCCAGCTTGGATTTCTTGCTGTACTCCACGGAGAGCCGCTCCATGAGCAGCGAGGTGAAGCCGGAGCCGGTGCCTCCTCCGAAGCTGTGGAAGACCAGGAAGCCTTGGAGTCCACTGCACTGGTCAGCCTGCAGCAGAACGCCAGATAGTTATCCCAAGGACCAGGAAACATCCCAAGAAAATGGATATTTATCCCTGTAAGGACTGGAGTAACCATCCCAAGAATACTGGGATAACTATCCCAAGAAAAGGGCTATTTATCCCTGTAAGGACTGGAGTCACAATCCCGAGAAAATGGATATTTATCCCTGTAAGGACTGGAATAACCATCCCAAGAAAATGGATATTTTCCCCTGTAAGGACAAGGATAATCATCCTGAGAATATTGGATACTTATCCCAAGGACTAGAAAACTATCCCAAGAATATTGGATATTTACACCTGTAAGGACTGAGATATCTATCCCCAAAAAAAGGATATTTATCCATTTAAGGATTGGGAACAACTATCCCAACAAAAAGGATATTTATCCATTTAAGGACTGGGATAACTATCCCAACAAAATGGATATTTATCCATTTAAGGACTGGGATAACTATCCCAACAAAATGGATATTTATCCATTTAAGGACTGGGATAACCATCCCCAAAAAATGGATATTTATCCATTTAAGAACTGGAATAACTATCCCAACAATATGGATATTTATCCATTTAAGGACTGGGATAACCATCCCCAAAAAATGGATATTTATGCCTGTAAGGACAGGGATAACCATCCCAAAAAATGGTATTTATGCCTGTAAGGATTGAGATAACTATCCCAAAAGAAATGGATATTTAACCATTTAAGGACTGGGATAACCATCCCAAAACTGTGCTCAGAGCACTCTCCAGGCATCTTCAGCCCAGTTTTAACACCACAATTCTCTGCTTTCAGGACAAACACACAAATCCAGGGACTCTCCCGAGCCCCAAACCAAATCCCAACAGCACCAACAACGCTCAGACCTCACCCAAAGCCGTTTTTCAATTTAAGACTTTTTCCTTTCAAGACTTTCATCCCAAAATCCCCAATGCTGTCCACGAGGGCATTATTTTCACCCAGAAATGTGCTATTCTCACCCACGAGGGCACTATTCTCACCCAGAAAGCTGCTATTCTCACCCAGAAATGCGCTAGTTCCACCCAGGAGGGCCCTATTTTCACCCAGAAGGGTTTTTGTTACTTTCACTCAGGAGGGCTCTATTGTCACCCAGGTGGGCGCTATTGTCACCCAGAAATGTGCTATTTCCACCCAGAAATGTGCTATTTCCACCCAGAAATGTGCTATTTCCACCCAGGAGGGCACTAGTTCTACCCACAAGGGCGCTAGTTCCACCCACAAGGGTGTTTGTTACTTTCACCCAGAAATGTGCTATTTTCACCCAGGAGGGCGCTACTTTTACCTAGAAATGTGCTACTTTCACCCAGAAAGGTGCTATTCTCACCCAGGAGGGTGTTTGTTACTCTCACCCAGAAATGTGGTATTTTCACCCAGGAGGGCACTAGTTCCACCCAGGAGGGTGTTTGTTGCTTTCACCCACGAGGGTGTTTGTTGCTTTCACCCAGCAATGTGCGCTATTCTCACCCAGAAATGCGCTATTCTCACCCACGAGGGTGTTTGTTACTTTCACCCGGAAATGTGCTATTTTCACCCAGGAGGGCGCTATTTTCACCTAGAAATGTGCTATTTTCACCCACGAGGGCCCTACTCTCGCCCAGCAGGTGTTAGCTGCTGTCACCCGGCAGGTGCTAGCTGCTGTCACCCGGCAGGTGCTAGCTGCTGTCACCCGGCAGGTGCTTGTTTGCTGCTGTCACCCGGCAGGTGTGTGTTGCTGCTGTCACCCGGCAGGTGTGTGTTAGCTGCTGTCACCCGGCACGTGGCGCTGCCCTCACCATTTTGCGGATCCTGCTGAGCACGGTGTCGATGATCTCCTTGCCGATGGTGTAGTGGCCGCGGGCGTAGTTGTTGGCAGCGTCCTCCTTGCCACTGATGAGCTGCTCCGGGTGGAAGAGCCCGTGGTAGGGCCCAGTCCTGATCTCATCTGCGCCAGGAGGAGAAATCAGCCAGAGCAGAGCACAAAGAAAAGTTCTGGGAGGAGCTGGCGGAGCGAAATCCGTGGCACGTCCAGCAGGAGGTGACGGCACGGTCAGGGAAGGGTTGGGGGGATCATGGAAGGGGGAGGAATAAACTCACACGGGGAAGGTGCTACCAGAACTCCGTCCTCACCCTACACCTAGCCCGAAATCCTGAATTAACCTGGGTTAATGAGCTAGGACACCACAATTCCAGAGGTTTTGTGGGATCAGTTACCACAGGAAGCTTGGAGGAGAAGTCTGGAAGCTCCACCTCCATCCTCTGCTCTCCAGCACGGAAGGGACACAGACAAAGCCCCTCCAGGGTTGGCATTTCCACCTGACCCAGCTCCAGAGGGGTTAAAATCCACTCCATCCCAACACTGGGCACATTCCCCTGGCTCACTCATGGAGTTCTCCATCTGATACCTTAATGAGGCGTCTAAAAATTAAGCAGAACCCAAACAAAAGTCTGCAAATCCTTTAATTAGGACTAATGAGTCACATCCCAGATGGAAAGACAGGAGGAGAAGCCTGGAAGGCAGGAGCAGGTGGTTGGATCTGGAGTCACTTCCTAAAGAAATAATTATTATTTTCTAGGAGGACACCTCAAATTGAGGTGCCACACAAACCAACACCCAGAGATCCCCGAGGGAGCTGGAAGGGGAAGTGGGAATCTCTTGGAATCCATCAGGTTGGAACAGATCTCCCAGAGATCAAGTTGGCCAAACAGGACAGCCAGGTCCCACAAACCCACGGCACGTGTGGCACCCCACACTTTGGGGGTGGCATCAGAACCAAATGTGCCACATCTGGCCATGGGATGGTGGAATTCCAGCCAGGACCACCAAGGCTGGCAAATCCAGGTCACTTTCCACCTGCTGAAGGTCCCAAAAGGAAGGAACAAAGAGAACTCAGTGACAACCATGGCTTTGTCCCCGCTGGTCCCTTTGGAAGGGTGAATTCTGTCTGTTAACCAGAGCAGAGCAGTGGGAACATCAGGATCCCATGGGAAAAGGGTTGGGAATTACGGATAAAGATGGATCAGGGGAAAAAATCCCAGTTTTACCAATGACAGTGGGCTCCAGGTCAATGAACACGGCCCGGGGCACGTGCTTGCCAGAAGCTGTCTCACAGAAGAAGGTCTCGAAGGAGGAATCCACTTGCTCGGAGTTGGGATCCATGGATTTCACCTGCTTGGAGCTGGGAATGGTCCCGTCAGCCTGGATGCCGTGCTCCAGGCAGTAGAGCTCCCAGCAGGCATTGCCCATCTGCACTCCGGCCTGCCCGATGTGGATGGAGATGCACTCCCTCTGGAAAAGGGAAATGGGAATGGCACACATCCCATGGAAAGGGACAGGGATGGAAATGCACTCCCTCTGGAAAAGGGAAATGGGAATGGCACACATCCCATGGAAAGGGACAGGGATGGAAATGCACTCCCTCTGGAAATGGGAATGGCACACATCCTGTGGATGGGGATTGGGATTTCCAGCCCCCACAGCTCCCCTTGGAGCCATGGTGAGGATGATGAGGGAAACAGGCAGTGTCTGGCCCACTGCAGGAGCGGTGTTGTTACTTTCACCCAGAAATGTATTATTTCACCCAGCGAGGGCCGATTTTCACTAGAAATGTGCTATTTGCACCTAGAAAATGTGCGATTTCCACCCACGAGGGCCTATTTTCACCGGAAAGCTGCTATTTAAACCCAGAAAGGTGCATTGCTATTCTCACCCAGGCGGGGTTTTGTACTTCTCACCCAGGAGGGTGTTTGTTACTCTCATCCAGAAATGTGGTATTTTCACCCAGGAGGGCACTAGTTCCACCCAGGAGGGTGTTTGTTGCTTTCACCCATGAGGGTGTTTGTTGCTATCACCCAGAAATGCGCTATTCTCACCCAGAAACGCGCTATTCTCACCCAGGAGGGCGCTACTTTCACCTAGAAATGTGCTACTTTCACCTAGAAAGGTGCTATTCTCACCCAGGAGGGTGTTTGTTACTCTCACCCAGAAATGCGCTATTCTCACCCACAAGGGCCCTACTCTCGCCCAGCAATGTGCTATTTTCACCCAGGAGGGCACTAGTTCCACCCAGGAGGGTGTTTGTTGCTTTCACCCACGAGGGTGTTTGTTGCTTTCACCCAGAAATGTGCTATTCTCACCCAGAAATGCGCTATTCTCACCCACGAGGGTATATTTGTTTGAAAGTAATTTCACCCGGAAATGTGCTATTTTCACCCAGGAGGGTGTTTGTTACTCTCACCCAGGAATGTGCTATTTTCACCCAGGAGGGCCCTACTCTCGCCCAGCAGGTGTTAGCTGCTGTCACCCGGCAGGTGCTAGCTGCTGTCAACCCGGCAGGTGCTAGCTGCTGTCCCCGGCAGGTGCTGGTTGCTGCTGTCACCCGGCAGGTTGTGTGTTGCTGCTGTCACCCGGCAGGTGTGTGTTTGCTGCTTGTCACCCGGCCGTGGCGCTGCCCTCAACATTTGCGTGATCCTGCTGAGCCGGTGTCGATGATTCCTTGCCGATGGTTTGTTAGTGGCAGCGCGGGGCGCTAGTTGTTGGCAGCGTCCTCCTTGCCACTGATGAGCTGCTCCGGGTGGAAGGAGCCCGTGGTAGGGCCCAGTCCTGATCCATTCTGCGCCAGGAGGGAGAAATCAGCCAGAGCAGAGCACAAGAAAAGTTCTGGGAGGAACTTGGCGGAGCGAAATCCGTGGCACGTCCAGCAGGAGGGGTGACGGCACGGTCAGGGAAGGGTGGGGGGATCATGGAAGGGGGAGGAATAAACTCACACGGGGAAGGTGCTACCAGAACTCCGTCCTCACCCTACACCTAGCCCGAAATCCGGAATTTAACCTGGGTTAATGAGCTAGGACACCACAATTCCAGAGGTTTTGTGGGATCAGTTACCACAGGAAGCTTAGAGGAGAAGTCTGGAAGCTCCACCTCCATCCTCTGCTCTCCAGCACGGAAGGGACACAGACAAAGCCCCTCCAGGGTTGGCATTTCCACCTGACCCAGCTCCAGAGGGTTTTTAAAATCCACTCCATCCCAACACTGGGCACATTCCCTGGCTCACTCATGGAGTTCTCCATCTGATACCTAATGAGGCGTCTAAAAAATTAAGCAGAACCCAAACAAAAGTCTGCAAATCCTTTAATTAGGACTAAGAGTCACATCCCAGATGGAAAGACAGGAGGAGAAGCCTGGAAGGCAGGAGCAGGTGGTTGGATCTGGAGTCATTCCTAAAGAAATAATTATTATTCTAGGAGGAACACTCAAATTGATAGGGTGCCACACAAACCAACACCCAGAGATCCCCGAGGGAGCTGGAAGGGGAAGTGGGAAATCTCTTGGAATCCATCAGGTTGGAACAGATCTCCCAGAGATCAAGTTGGCCAAACAGGACAGCCAGGGTCCCACAAACCCACGGCACGTGTGGCACCCCACATTTGGGGGTGGCATCAGAACCAGATGTGCCACATCTGGCCATGGGATGGGTGGAATTCCAGCCAGGACCACCAAGGCTGGCAAATCCAGGTCACTTTCCACCTGCTGAAGGTCCCAAAAGGAAAGGAACAAAGAGAACTCAGTGACAACCATGGCTTTGTCCCCGCTGGTCCCTTTGGAAGGGTGAATTCTGACTGTTAACCAGAGCAGAGCAGTGGGAACATCAGGATCCCATGGGAAAAGGGTTGGGAATTACGGATAAAAGATGGATCAGGGGAAAAAAAATCCCAGTTTTACCAATGACAGTGGGCTCCAGGTCAATGAACACGGCCGGGGCACGTGCTTGCCAGAAGCTGTCTCACAGAAGAAGGTCTCGAAGGAGGAATCCACTTGCTCGGAGTTGGGATCCATGGATTTCACCTGCTTGGAGCTGGGAATGGTCCCGTCAGCCTGGATGCCGTGCTCCAGGCAGTAGAGCTCCCAGCAGGCATTGCCCATCTGCACTCCGGCCTGCCCGATGGGATGGAGATGCACTCCCTCTGGAAAAGGGAAATGGAATGGCACACATCCCATGGAAGGGACGGGGATGGAATGCACTCCCTCTGGAAAAGGGAAATGGGAAGGCACACATCCCATGGAAAGGACAGGGATGGAAATGCACTCCCTCTGGAAAGGGAAATGGATGCACACTCCCATGGAAAGGGACAGGGATGGAAATGCACTCCTCTGGAAAGGGAAATGGGAATGGCACACATCCCATGGAAAGGGGACGGGGACTGGAAATGCACTCCCTCTGGAAAAGGGAAATGGAATGGCACACATCCCATGGAGAGGGACAGGGATGGAAATGCACTCCCCTGGAAAGGGAAATGGGAATGGCACACATCCCATGGAGAAAGGGACGGGGATGGAAATGCACTCCCTCTGGAAAAGGAGAAATGGGAATGGCACACATCCCATGGAGAGGGACAGGGATGGAAATGCACTCCCTCTGGAAAAGGAGAAATGGGAATGCACACATCCCATGGAGAGGGACAGGGATGGAAATGCACTCCCTCTGGAAAAGAGAAATGGGAATGGCACACATCCCATGGAAAGGGACAGGGATGGAAATGCACTCCCTCTGGAAATGGGAATGGCACACATCCCATGGAAAGGGACAGGGATGGAAATGCACTCCCTCTGGAAATGGGAATGGCACACATCCCATGGAAAGGGACGGGGATGGAAATGCACTCCCTCTGGAAAAGAGAAATGGGAATGGCACACATCCCATGGAAGAGACAGGGATGGAAACCTCCCGCGGAAAAGGGAAATGGGAATGGCACACATCCCATGGAGAGGGACGGGGATGGAAATGCACTCCCTCTGGAAATGGGAATGGCACACATCCCATGGAAAGGGACAGGGATGGAAATGCACTCCCTCTGGAAATGGGAATGGCACACATCCTGTGGATGGGGATTGGGATTTCCAGCCCCCACAGCTCCCCTTGGAGCCATGGTGAGGATGATGAGGGAAACAGGCAGTGTCTGCCCACTGCAGGAGCTGGAGCCAGGATCAAACTGGGATCTGCAGGGACACAGCATTCCTGGGAAAGGCTCTCCCGGGGAGGAAGGGAGGAAGGGAGGAAGGGAGGAAGGGAGGAAGGGAGGAAGGGAGGAAGGGAGGAAGGGAGGAAGGGAGGAAGGGAGGAAGGGAGGAAGGGAGGAAGGGAGGAAGGGAGGAAGGGAGGAAGGGAGGAAGGGAGGGAAGGGCGATGGCGAACGGGAGGAAGGGAGGAAGGGAGGAAGGGAGGAAGGGAGGAAGGGAGGAAGGGAGGAAGGGAGGAAGGGAGGAAGGGAGGAAGGGAGGAAGGGAGGAAGGGAGGAGCTGCTGGCTCCATGCTGGGGCAGGAAGCAGCTGAGCAGCACCAGCTCCTCGGAGCCGCTGCCAATCCCTCCCATCCTGATGGATCAGCACCAGCAGCTCCAGGCTCCTGACCCCGGAAAAAAGAGCTCAGGGAGAAGCCAAGCTTGGAAAACCTGAGCCAAGCTGGAGTCACTCACAGAGGCTGGAGAAAGCAGGGATTGCCCCGGGGCAGAGCAAGGCCGGGCTGGCTCCTGGGAGCAGCTCTGAGTCTGGATTTATCCAGGTCATCTCCAGCAGGCTGTGACTCCAGGGAAGCTCCCGGGGAGCGGCGTCTCCTGGAGGCTCCCTGGGCGCTGCCCTGGGTAATTGGCACCTGCTGCTGCCACCACGCCACCATCAAAGCCATGGCATGGCCACCACCAAAGCCATGGCACGGCCACCATCAGAGCCCTGGCACGGCCACCATCAGAGCCCTGGCACGGCCACCGTCAGAGCCACGGCACGGCCACCTGGCACAGAGCCCCAATTATCGCAGCACCGCTTCCCAAGGGGTCACTGGGACAGGGAGCTGATCCCACCCGGGAAGGACGAGCAGGGAGGCTGATCCCACCATGTGTGGCATCATCCAGGGGCAGCCTGGCTCAGGTCTGACCTCACCTCACCCAGCTGGGGTCTCTCCACAGGTGAGCCCAGCTTAGAGGGAAGTGGTGGGAACAGCAGATCCCAAATCTCCTGGGCACAACCACCCAAAGCACCCAGGAGTCTCCAGAAGATTCCAGCTGGACATCCCAGGGCACCCACCACTGGTGGCAGGGAGATGAGCCAATGAAACTTTTCCATCCCATTCCCCAAGTGTGGATGTGCCAAGATCTTCCCATCCCTCAGGGAGCTCCAGAGGCCACCAGAGCCAGGAGAGAACAGGGCAGGACTGGATCATTCCTGGGACACCGACCCAGAGCTGACCAAACAGCCCCAAACCCAGGGCAGGACAAGATCCCCAGTTCTGCGGGGGGTGGAGGCTGCTGGGATCAGGGACTGCTGGGATCCCATTCCTGCTGGGATCAGGGACTGCCGGGATCCCATTCCTGCCGGGATCCCATTCCTGCTGGGATCCCATTCCTGCTGGGATCAGGGACTGCCGGGATCCCATTCCTGCTGGGATCAGGGGGTTGGTGGGAAATGGAACTGCTGGGATCTGGGATTGTTGGCATCAGGGATTGTCAGGACAAGGAGCTGCTGGGATGAGAGACTGTGGTGATCCCATTCCTGCTGGGATCCAGGATTGTCAGGAAAAGGAGCTGCTGGGATCAGAGATGGGAGTGATCCCATTCCTGCTGGGATCAGGAGCTACTGGGATCCCTTTTATGCTGGGATCAGGGATTGTCATGATCCCATTCCTGCTGAGATCAGGAGGGGCTAGGATCCCATTCCTGCTGGGATCAGGGTGAACACATTCCAGCTGGGATCAAGGATGGCGATGATCCCATTCCAGCTGGGATCAGGGATGGCGATGATCCCATTCCTGCTGGGATCAGGGATGGCGATGATCCCATTCCTGCCGGGATCAGGGATGCTGGTGATCCCACTCCAGCCGGGATTGGGGCAATCCCATTCCTGCTGGGATCAGGAGCTACTGGGATCCCATTCCTGCCGGGATCAGGAGGGGCTGGGATCCCATTCCTGCTGAGATCAGGGATCAGGGATTGTGGTGACCCCATTCCTGCCAGGATCAGGGAGATCCCACTCCTGCCAGGATCAGGGCAGGGTGACCCCATTCCTGCCAGGATCAGGGATTGTGGTGACCCCATTCCTGCCGGGATCAGGAGGGGCTGGGATCCCACTCCTGCTAGGATCAGGGTGATCCCGTTCCTGCTGGGATCAGGGATCGGGGTGACCCCATTCCTGCTGGGATCAGGAGGGGCTGGGATCCCATTCCTGCTGAGATCAGGGATTGTGGTGACCCCATTCCTGCAGCATCAGGGATCAGGGAGATCCCACTCCTGCCAGGATCAGAGATTGTGGTGACCCCATTCCTGCCGGGATCAGGGATTGTGGTGACCCCACTCCTGCCAGGATCAGGGATTGTGGTGACCCCACTCCTGCCAGGATCAGGGATTGTGGTGACCCCATTCCTGCTGGGATCGGGGCGATCCCGTCCCAGCCGCCCCTGCTCCCTGCGGGCAGCGCTGCCCAGCCGTGCCCTGCCGTGCCCAGCGGTGCCGCAGCGTGGTTGGGATGGTTCCCCATCCATCCCAGCTCAGCCTCCCAGCGCTTCCCTGGGACAGCTGCTCCTCTCCCAAACCCCCATTCCCAGCACCTGCTGCCCTGGGAGCACTGGAATCTGCAGCCGGAGCTCAGGGAAGGAGAACAAAGGGAAATCAAAACGAAATACAAGAAGTGGGAGTGCCGAAGGAAAAAAGCTCAGCGGTTTATTGGAGCTTTTCCCCTCCTCCTAAATATTCCAGGGGGTTGGTTTTTTGGGATCTTCCCAACATTTGCATCCAGCTGAAGTGCCTTTTACAGACTCTGGCTATTGTTGTCCAGCTGATTTTCCCCTTGGGAACACCACGTAAATATTTAACACTTTTAGGGCCAGGCCAGACCAGGAATGTGCAGACTAAAGGAAAAGTTCAAAGCCAAATCCCTGGGAGCCACTTTGAAGTTTTCTCCCATTTGCAACCAGATTTTTCCAACCAGCTGCTCCTTTGCATCCACAAAAAAAAAAAAGTGCCAGTTGGGATCCTCTTTCCCAAAAAAGTTTCAGCTGGAGCAGACAGAAATAATCAGGATTGCAGATTTTATTTTTTATTTTTTTTAGTGCTCAATCCACTTCAGTTTCCCAGCTGCAAACGTTTTGGAGCAGGGATTCCATGAAAAAACACCATGGAAAAGGGGGATTTTTATCCATTTGATAGAATCCCAAGGGTTTAGAGCAGACAAAGGCAACATGGCAGCTCGTTCCTAAAGAAAAACACCAAACCCCAAAGGTTCTGCTTGTTGCAGCACTTTGGGAGGGTTAAAATTTTAGGGGGAAAGGGGGCAGCAGGATGGAAAATTTCGATTTTAATCCAGAATTTAGTTGAGGAAAAATATGCTGCTCCTACTCAAACAGACTAAAAAAAAATTATTAAAAAATAAAATTAAAACTCCCAACTTTTTCAAAACTTCCCAAGTGTGCAGACCCCACCTCAGGAGCTGCAAACTCCAGCGGGGAAAAAGCACCAAGAGGCCACTCCAACAATTCCAAGCACATCCCTGACTTTTCCCTTATAAGGAGCAAACCCTGAATCAATAACCCAGGGGGTAACCAGCAAATCCTGGGAATGGAAACCCCCGGGAGAAACCAGAAAGGGGAAAAAAAAAAAAAAAAAAAAAAAAAAAAAAGGGAATTTTCAGCTGTGAAGGGATGGGAGGAAAAGTGGGAAAAGTGGGAAATGGAATGTTCTTACCATGGTGAGGCTGGGGAAGATCTGAGCAGAGCAGCTGCTGCCTCTGCCTCTCCCTGCAACTTTATAGCCCAGGAAATCCTGACTCCACCTGGATTTAAAGAAGTTTCTCCAAGCTTAAAGGAGCAGAGCTCCTTTTCCTTCCATCCCCCCAAAAAAATCGGGATCAAACCCTGCCTAGCTTGAAGGATTTCTCTGATTAAAGGCAGCGCCGTGGAAGGTTTTTGCCTATTTGTGGTTTTTTTAAAGGGTTTTATTTGAATAAAAGTTGATTTTTAAGCCTGGGGTTGGTTCAAAAAAAAGAAGGAAAAGTTTTGTGTGTTCCCACATAATTCACTTTATCCAGCAGGAATAATTTGCCTTTATCACTACTCACAGCACTGCCGAGGATATTCTTAATTTTGGCAATTTTTGGACAAAATCCTGCAATTTTGGGGGTGTTTTTCCCCCCATATCACCCATGATTTCATGGGAATCTGCTGGGATTGGCACCTCTGGGATCTTCAGGTGGAGGCTCAGCCCCTCTGGATTCCTTAAGGATTCCCTTTTCCCTCCTGCCAAGGTTTGGGAATCACTTTTGGCCCCATTCCCGTGGGATTCCCCAGATCCCAGCAGGGCCTGTGGTGACTTTTTCCCAAATTCCCTCATTTTCCTCTTCACCTCCCACTCCAAACCCCCAAATTTCCTTTGATCCACCCCAAATCCCACCAGCTCTGGATTGAGGGGGGGCCAAGAATATCCCAGATGGGATCAGGAGCAGGAAATTTTCCCTTTTTTCAGCATTTTTGGGATTTTCTTCTCTTGCTGGCTCCAGTTTGGGATTCCCAGTATAAAACCCCAACTGGGAAACTGGAGCAAAATCCACGGACTGGGTGGATCTGGGAATGGGATTGGAGAGGAGGAAGAGCTTTAACTCCCCAGGAATTGGGGGACTTTGGGGCAGGAATGTGAAGATTTGGGGGATTTTTATCCTTGGATGCATCCCAGCTCTGATTTTAGGGGTTTATCCACTCAATCGCCTTTTTGGGAAAGGCAAAATCCAAAATTTGGGGATTTTTTTGGAGGGGAAATGGGAAGGGAAAAGGGGAAATTTCTGGAGTTGGGGGTGGCAGAGAGAACCTAATTAGGATTTCAGCTTTATGGAGAAAAAAGGAGGAATTTCAGTGGTTTCTTCAATAAATTTTGTCTTTTTGGGCAACACCAAACTCAAAATTTTGGGGTTTTTTTGGGGGAAATGAAGGAATTTCTGGAGCTGGTGGTGGCAGAGAGAACCCGATTGGGATTTTAAGTTTTTTGGGAAAAAAAAAAGAGGAATTTTCAGTGGTTTCTTCATTAAATTTTGTCTTTTTGGGCAACCCCAAGCTCAAAATTTGGGGATTTTTTGGGGGAAATGAGAAGGAATTTTGGGAATTTCCAGAGCTGCTGGTGGCAGAGGGAAACTCCTGGGATTTCAGCTTTTCTGGAGAAAAGTGAAAATGAGGAATCTCAGTGGTTTCTACACTCAATTTTGTCTTTTTGGGCAACCCGAAGCCCCAAATTTTGGGGTTTTGGGGGAGGAAATGAGGGAATTTCTGGAGCTTGGGGGCAGACAGAACCCACCTGGGATTTCAGCTTTTCTGGAGAAAAAATGAGGAATTTCAGTGGTTTCTTCACTAAATTTTGTCTTTTTGGGCAACCCCAAGCCAAAATTTGGGGTTTTTTTTGGGAAAAATGCGAAGGAATTTTGGGAATTTCCAGAACTGCTGGTGGCAGAGGGAAACTCCTGGGATTTCAGCCCCAGGCTGGATTTAGAAGGGCACCAGGCAGATCCCACCCCCCAGAGGATTTTTATAGCCACAGCTCCCAGCTGCTCCTCCCCACATCCCAAAGATCCCAAATCCCTCCTGGCTGCCCCTCTGCTGGTCCTGCCTCCATTCCCTGCCCTAAATCCTGACCCCAAATCATTCCAGAGGGGAATTCTGGCCAGCACTCACCAGGAGGGGCTGCTGGATTCTCCAGTTTGCCTCCAAATCCAAAGATTTCAGCTCTGGGAAGAGAAAATATTTCATTTAATGCTCATTATTTTTTGATTTTTATTTCTTTTGGGGGGTAGGAAAAACAAACCAACAAATCCTTTTGTTTCAGGGATTTTTTCCCCTGTGTTGGCCTGGCTGGCTGAGCTGAAAAAATTGGGATTCAGGCACCTCCAAACTGATCCCATTTTTCCATCTCCCCTTCCCAAGGACAATCCACTTTTTGATCCAAGCAATCCTTTGCTATCCACTCATTTTCTTCATTTTTTGCTGATTTTTTTGGGATTTTTTTTTTCTGATTTTTTGCTAATATTCTCCCAGGGTTTGCTAATTTTTTCTGCTTTTTTTTTTCCTGATTTTTACCAATTTTTCACTGATTTTCTGCTGAACTTTTACTGATATTTGGCTGGGGTTTTTTCTGATATTTTGCTGGGTTTTACTGTTTTTTTCCTGATTTTCTGCTGAATTTTCTGCTGAATTTTTGCTGATATTTGGCTGATTTTTTGCTGATATTTTGCTGAGTTTTACTGATTTTTTGCTGATTTTTTCCTGAATTTTTGCTGATTTTCTGCTGATTTTCTGCCAAATTTTTGCTGATATTTGGCTGATTTTTTCCTGATATTTTGCTGGGTTTTGCCAATTTTTTTGCTGATTTTTTGGTGATTTTCTGCTCAATTTTTGCTTATTTTGTGCTGATTTTTTTGCTGTTTTCTGCCAAATTTTTGCTGATATTTTGCTGGGCTAAGCTGATTTATTTTGTTGATTTTTTTTGGTTGATATTTTGATGGGCTTTGCTAATTTTTGCTGATTTTTTGCTGAATTTTTTGCTGATTTTCTAACAAATTTTTGCTGATATTTGGCTGAATTTTGCTGATATTTTGCTGGGTTTTGCCTTTTTTTTTTTGGCTGATTTTTTTTTTTTGCTGATATTTTTCTGAATTTTTGCTGAATTTTCTGCTGATTTATGGCCGTTTTGGTGCTGAATTTTTGCTGATATTTGGCTGGATTATTTTGCTGGGCTTTGCTAATTTTTGCTGATTTTTTGCCAATATTTTTGCTGATTTTTTGCTGATTTTTGTACTGATTTTTGCACTGATTTTTGCCATTTTTTCCCTGATTTTCACTGACTTTTCCCTGATTTCTGCACATTTTCCTTCAGCCAAACTCCACCTGCCAACACATCCAGCACTGGAGTGACGTGGTCACACTCCCAACACAAAACCAATTAACCTTGCCACCAAAAAATAATTAATATCATTGATTTAATCATCATTATTAATTAATTAAAATATATTTCAAAACCAAGCATTTGGCATCAGCTGGAATTTTGGTTTTCTTTCTTGCCTGGCAAAAAAGAATGGAAAATTATTTTCCCCATTTATTTATTTGTTTCTCCCCCAAAAAAAGAATAAAAATGGGCAGAAGCTGTAGCAAAAATGAGAATTTATTTTGATTTATTCCCAATTTCTGCTCCCCTCCCTTTAATTTCAGAGAAGGGAGGGAAAGGCTTCAAGGGAAACGTTCATTTTCAAACCAGTGGATGAAAAAGGGATTGGAATTCCTTGAGTTTTCCTGCTGGGTATGGACAGGGTGAGACAAAAATGGGATTGGGAATGTCCAGGGAAAAATGGGATTGGGAATGTCCAGGGAAAATGGGATTGGGAATATTAACGTGAAAATGGGATTGGGAATGTCCAGGGAAAATGGGGTTGGGAATGTCCAGGGAAAGTGGGATTGGGGATATCCAGGGAAAAATGGGATTGGGAATGTCCAGGGAAAAATGGGATTGGGAATGTCCAGGGAAAATGGGATTGGGAATGTCCAGGGAAAAATGGGATTGGGAATATTCATGTGAAAATGGGATTTGGGATATCCAAGGAAAATTGGGATTGGGAATAAAGATGTAAAAATGGGATTGGGGATGTCCATGTACAAATAGAATTTAGAAATATCCAAGCAAAAATGGGATGTGGACATCCAAGGAAAAATGAGATTGGGAATATCCATGTAAAAATGGGATTAGGAATGCCCATGTAAAGATGGGATTGGGAATATCCATGTACAAATGGGATTTGGGATATCCAAGCAAAAATGAGATTGGGAATATTAATGTAAAAAATGGGATTGGGAATATTAATGTAAAAAATGGGATTGGGAATGTCCATGTAAAAATGGGATTGAAATATCCATGTACAAGTGGGATTTGGGATATCCAAGCAAAAAAATGGGATTTGGAATATCCAAGGAAAAATGGGATTGGAAATATCCATGTACAAATGGAATTTGGAAATATCCTAGCAAAAGATGGGATTTGGGACATACAAGGAAAAATGGGATTAGGAATATTAATGTGAAAATAGGATTGGGAATATCCAAACCAAAATGGAATTGGGAATACCCATGTAAAAACAGGATTGGAAATAACCATGTAAAAACAGGACTGGGATATCCATGTACAAATGGGATTGGGAATGTCCATGTAAAAATGGGATTGGGATATCCATGTACAAATGGGATTTGGGAATATCCATGTAAAAATGGGATTGGGAATGTCCATGTACAAATGGGAATTGGGAATATCCATGTACAAATGGGATTGGGATGTCCATGTACAAATGGGATTGGGATGTCCATGTACAAATGGGATTGGGAATGTCCATGTACAAATGGGATTGGGATGTCCATGTGCAAATGGGATTGGGATGTCCATGTACAAATGGGATTGGGATGTCCATGTACAAATGGGATTGGGATATCCATGTACAATGGGATTGGGAATGTCCATGTACAAATGGGATTGGGATATCCATGTACAAATGGGAATTGGGATATCCATGTACAAATGGGATTGGGATGTCCATGTACAAATGGGATTTGGGAATGTCCATGTACAAATGGGATTTGGGATGTCCATGTACAAATGGGATTTGGGAATGTCCATGTACAAATGGGATTTGGGAATATCCATGTACAAATGGGATTGGGAATGTCCATGTACAAATGGGATTGGGATGTCCATGTACAAATGGGATTGGGATGTCCATGTACAAATGGGATTTGGGATGTCCATGTACAAATGGGATTGGGAATGTCCATGTACAAATGGGATTGGGAATGTCCATGTACAAATGGGATTGGGATGTCCATGTACAAATGGGATTGGGAATGTCCATGTACAAATGGGATTGGGATGTCCATGTACAAATGGGATTGGGAATGTCCATGTAAAAATGGGATTTGGGATATCCATGTACAAATGGGATTGGGAATGTCCATGTACAAATGGGATTGGGAATGTCCATGTACAAACGGGATTGGGACATCCATGTACAAATGGGATTGGGAATGTCCATGTACAAATGGGATTGGGAATGTCCATGTACAAATGGGAATTGGGATGTCCATGTACAAATGGGATTGGGAATGTCCATGTACAAATGGGATTGGGATGTCCATGTACAAATGGGATTGGGATGTCCATGTACAAATGGGATTGGGATATCCATGTGCAAATGGGATTTGGGATATCCATGTACAAATGGGATTGGGATATCCATGTACAAATGGGATTGGGATATCCATGCAAAAACAGGATTGGAGAGTCCCTGGGAAATCCTGAGCAGCTGAACAGAGCTCCAGGAAGAGCAGGGAGTGAGGCTGAGCCAGGGAAGGCTGAGGCTGGATTTTAGGGACATTTCCTCCCCCAAGGGATGGGCACATTCCCAAGGCTGCTCCAGGTGGGATTTTGGGGTGTCTGTGCAGGAACTGGCCTGGCTGATCCCTGTGGCTCCATTCCAGCTCGGGATATTCCATGATTCTGGGATCCTTCACCCTGCCCACAGCCCTCAGGGAACAGCAACAGCCTCACCCTGTCCAAAAGAGGCCAAAAATCAGCAAAATCCTGGAGGAGAACCAGCTCTTCCCAAAAACCAGGCTCCAAGAGAGATGGGATCAGCCCTGGGATCTGCTGTGCCCTCCTGAGTTCCCACAGGGTGATTTCAGCAGGGAAAGCAAAACCTCCCAGTGTCTGTGCTGATGGGAAAGTGTCTGGGGTTGGACAGACAGGTGCCTGCTGAGGAGGGCAGGAGCCTCCCCTGGGACGGAGAATGCAAACCCTCCCCATTGCTGTGAATTTTAAATTAAGAGGGTCTCAGACAACAAATATGGGAGCAGGAATGACAGTTCTTTAAAAGGGAAGGAAAAAAATGATAAAATAAACAATGCAATGCACTGGAACAACCCTGCCAGAGTCAGAACTGAACCTGACTCCCTGTGGGGCAGTGTGTTGGTGGCAGTCCCATTGGAAAAGGGGCTGCAGCCCTCCTGGGGTTTGTCTGGGTTTGGAAAGCCAGGTGCCTGCTGAGGAGGGCAGGAGCCTCCCCTGGGATGGAGAATGCAAACCCTCCCCATTGCTGTGAATTTTAAATTAAGAGGGTCTCAGGCAGAAAATATCGGAGCAGGAAATAACAGTTCTTTAATAGGGAAGGAAATAAAAGGATAAAATAAACAATGCAGTGATTAAACCAACCCTGCCAGAGTCAGAACTCACCCTGACACCCTGTGGGTCAGTGCCAGCCCAGTTGGAGATGTGGCTGCAGCCCTCCTGGGGTTTGTCTGGGTTTGGAATGCCAGGGGCCTGCTGAGGAGGGCAGGAGCCTCCCCTGGGATGGAGAATGCAAACCCTCCCCACCCCTCTAAACTGTTCTAAATTTTAAATTAAGGGGGTCTCAGACAACAAATATGGGAGCAGGAAATAACAGTTCTTTAATAGGGAAGGGAGCAAAAATAAAAGGATAAAATAAACAATGCAATATTCTAGAACAACCCTGCCAGAGTCAGAACTCACTCTGACACCCTGTGGGGCAGGAGCAGTCCAGCTGGAGATGTGGCTGCAGCCCCCCTGAGGTGTCAGGGGTGGTTCTGTTGGAGCAGAGGGTCCTGTAGAAAAAGGGGGTGTGAAAAATGCCAATTTCATGATTGGCTTTTCACAAATATTCAAATGAATACTCTGTGTGTTGTGTTAGAAAGTGATGCTGTATTAATTCTCTTTAGTGTGTTCAATAGAGTTTGGGTTATAACAAAATGTTAAAATAGAAACTCTGCTGTGTAGGATATTTTTTCCTAAAGAAAGGACTCACACTGAGACAGCAGCCACAGGAGACCTGAATCTTTCAGAGGAAGAGAATTTATTGCCCCGTTATCAGGAGAAATGAACTTCTTCCTGCCTCACTCAGCCCTGGAGAGGTGTCAGGATTCAGAGGGAGAAGCTGGCACTGCCCAGACAGAATCCTGGGTGTGAATGGAATTGATGCACCATGGATGAGCTGTAGGAATGTGCAGCAGGTTATTGCTTTTAAGGGTTAATCCTCTGTTAATGTGGGGCCTTTTTGGGCTTATTTTGCCCAGAAAAGGTACCCAGACTGTCCCTAACTCTTTGTTTCTATTGTCTCAATTCAAATTGCCTAAATTATTATTACTCTAACTGTATTACCATTTTTATAACTATTTTATTACTATTAAACCTTTAAAATTTTACAAACCAAGTGACTGGTGTTTTTCCCAGGTGTTCCTCCTGCCCAGATCCCTGGAAGTGGAGGCAGCTGCTGTTCCTCTGGGGAATCCAGCTGGAAGCTGGGCTGGTGTTCCAGAATCCCCAGATTCTATCCAGGTAGGAATGTTGGCTCCTCCCCCTGGGCTCACATCTCCCAGTGGGATGCTGCAGTTCTTATCAGCCCTGCAGGGACATCCAGTGGCCTCTTATCAGATGTCCCCTGATGAGAAGGAGTGACTGTGATCACTCAGAGAGGGAGATAAAGAGAAATTGCCCACTTGGCACCAGACAGCTGCAGATGGTGACAGAACTCATCCTGCCCTGCAATCTGGGACAGAAAGGCATTCCCAAATCCCACATTCCCAAATCCCACAGCTCCGGGGGGGGATCAGAGCTGGGGGGGGGGGCAGCTGAATGCAAAGGACAGGTTTGGAAAGGCTGGGAAGTTTGTCCCAGTTCCCAGCAGGACACAGCAATCTGGGAATGGCTGAGATCAGGGGGCAGGTCTCAGCTGTGGGGAAGGGCAGGGAAGGAATTTGGCTGCTGGAGATCAAATGGATCCGTGGATGTTCAGCCCTGAGCAGGTCCCAGGCAACAAAAATGAAATGTGGAGTGAGGCAGCACAGCTCTGCTGAAGTGTTTGGGTTTGAACCCAAAGGGAAACCTCAGTTTGGTCATCTTAAAGCTGCACTGGAATTAAAAAAGAGCAAAATTAATTCCATTTTCTTTGAATAAACAAAGAGCAAAATTAATTCTATTTTCTTTGAATAAAGAGAAAAATTAATCCCATTTTCTTTGAATAAAGAGCAAAATTAATTCCCTTTTCTTTGAACAAAGAGGAAAATTAATTCCATTTTCTTTGAATAAAAAAGAGCAAAATTAATTCCATTTTCTTTGAATAAAGAGCAAAATCAGTTCAATTTTCTTTGGCATCGTTTCCATGCTGAGTCTGAGTCCTCTGGCACACCTGGTGCTCCAGGGATGCTCCCTGTCCCATCCCAGTGGAGGCTTTTTTTCCCCCAAAAAGCAGCACAAATTCCTTCTAAACCCTTTAAATCCTCACTCTCACATCTGGTTATGTGCAGCTTTTGGAGGGGGCACCTCCTTGTCTGAATGAATGTCCCACTCCAACAGCTGAACCTGTGGGGTTTGCATCTCTGAAGAATCCATTTGTGATTTTTATATTTTTTTATCCTTAAATACAGCCAAGAAACTGAAATGCTTTGTGCACATGTAGGTCTTTTGGGTTTTTTTTTAATAGGTTTCAAAAATAATTTAATAGGTTTCAAAGAATTTCATCCAAGGGCTGCCCAGAAATTGAGCTCACCCTGGTGAACCAAAAGGCTGTTACAGCACTGGGGGGGGTCAGAGTTGTTAAAAAGAGATTTTTTTGGGGGTTCTTTTAGCCAAATCTCTCTGGTCCAAAGGCAGATTTGCACTCCAGGGGAGATATTCCCAATTTACAAGCAGGGAAAAGCCACCCCCTGCTCTAGGGATGGTTGGGGGATGGGGACAGACCCCGTCCCCTCCTCATCCCTGCCATTGGCAGAGGGAAAAGGCTGGGATGGAGCAAAATCCAAACCTCAGCCAAGTGGGACAGCTTCCCAGATGATCCCCTTACCTGAGAGCATCCAAAAATGCTCCAGAAAGGTCTGGCTGGAGGCCCCTCCTGGCGCTGCTGAGGGATGGGAGGAGCAGCAGGGGCTCCTGGTGGCTCTCCAAGGCAGCCTGGGGGGATTTGCTGCCCTGCCTGGCCAAAGCTGCTGCTTTTTTCCAGCTCCAGCTCACTCACACACCTCACCAGGAATGGTTCAGGCACTGGTTTTGTGCCTCAGGATTTAAATCCCTTGGGTGTGTTATGAGAGAGGTGACTGAGGCAGATTTTTGGGATTTGAGCTGATTGCTGAGGTGGAATTTTCCCTATTTTTAATTTTTTTTAAGGAAGGAGCTGTTTCTCCTCCAAAATTTTGCTGATTTTTTTGCCTCTTTCAGACTGGGTGAGGCTGCTGCTCCCCTTCCCAGGAAGAACCTTTTCCTAAAATCCAGGTTAACCCACCTGACACAGCTCCAGCTGTTCCCTGCCAGGGATCAGGGATGGAGGTGGGAGTGGATGGGTTGGAGCTCCAACAAGACCAAGGGCCAGGTTCACCTCATGGAATGCTCCAGGCTGGGCCAGAGAGGCTGGAAATGTCCCTGGGGGTGCTGGTGACAGCAGCTGGGCATCCCCAGGTGTGCCCAGGTGGGCAGGAGGCCACTGGCACCTGGATTTTAGCAGGAATAAAGTAGCCAGCAGGGTTAGGGAAGGGACTGTCCCCTGAGCTGGCACTGCTGAGGGACCCCCTGGAATCCTGGGGTCAGCTCTGAGCTCCTCAGGTCAGGAAGGACCTGGAGGGGCTGGAGAGGGTCCAGGGAATGGACCTGGGAAGGGTCTGGAGAACCAGGAGGGGCTGAGGGAGCTGGGAAGGGAATGGAGAACCAGGAGGGGCTGAGGGAGCTGGGCAGGGGCTGAGCCTGGAGCAGAGGAGGCTCAGGGGGGACCTTGTGGCTCTGCACAAGTCCCTGCCAGGAGGGGACAGCCGGGGGGGTCGGGCTGTGCTCCAGGGAACAGGGACAGGAGCAGAGGGAACGGCCTCAGGCTGGGCCAGGGCAGGGGCTGGGGGGATTTTGGGGAAATTCATTCATGGAACTTGTGCCTTGTGAAGGCTGAGCTGGAGCAGAGGCTGGGCAGAGTTCCAGAAGGAAGCAGGGATTGATTCCAAGGATCTCCTCCATGGCTGCACCTTGGGCAGCACCAGAGCCCAGCCAGGGCTGCCCCCAAGATGACCCAAAATGGCCCCAAAATGCCCCAGCGCTCCCGGGGTCTCTCCCTGGGATCAGCTCTGCTCCATTCCCACCTTGCAGTTCATTGTCCCAGCCCAGCTTTAGCCCAGGCACTCCCACCCTGCTTGTTTTTCTCTCTCCAGCCCACGGGGTTTGTGCTCCTGGCCTGGGATTTGGCTCATTTGTCCTTGGTGCCCAGCTGGAGCAGGAATTGTTTTGTCTCCCTGCTCTGGGCACAGAGCTCACCATCCCATAATATGGAGCCCAGACCCACACACCAAAGCAGCACAGAATGTGAAAAATAGAAAAGCTAAACCCTGAGGCATCAGAAAGGACGATTACACACTGGAAGGGGCTGCTCAGGGCAGGGCTGGACTCACCATCCCTGGAGATGTTTAAGGAACGACCGGACCCGGCACTCAGCGCTCAGCTCTGCCTCACAAAGCGGCCGGAGCTCGGCCTCACGTTGGACTCGCTGGTCTCCGAAGTCTCTCCAGCCTCCCTAACGCCGCGGTTCCCGGGAATCCCGGGACTCGGAGGGACTCCATGGTCTCCGAGGTCTCTCCATGCTCCATAACGCCGCGATTCCCGGGAATCCCGGGACACGGAGGGCGATGCCCGCCCCGTGCCTCAGTTTCCCCCGCTGGGGCCGGGGCGCTCCCTCAGCGCGCTCCGCCAGGGGGCGCTGCGCCCACCGCCCCCGACAGCCCGCGCTGCCCTCTGGCCACGCCCCCGAGGCTTCTGATTGGCCGCCGCCGCCACCGCCGCCATTTTCAAACCGCCGCCGCCATTTCTCCCGGGTTGAGTCGCCGCCGCCGCTACTGCCGCTGCCAGCCCCGGTCTCGGTCCCCGTCCCCATGGAGGCAGAGCCCCTGGGCCAGAAACCCTCTGGGAGGAGACGGGGCAGGGTCAGCATCTCGCCGCCGGCGGGCGGCACCCCCGGTGTGGCCGCCTCCTGCAGCCGGTAGGAGTCGCGATCCCCCCGCGTCCCCCCGTGAGGGGCTGAGGGTGACCCGCGGGGCGTGTGCGCCCTCAGAGGAGAGCCCGCCGCTCTCCCGTGAGAGGAGGGTCCCTTGGGCTTCCTGACTGCCTTGTGAGAGGATTTTCCAGAGAAATTCCCTCCCTTCCCATAAAACCCTGGTTTATATTCAAAGGTCTCCATTCCCATCTCCTGAGGGGAATTCCTCTGGTGAATCCTTTGCCTCTCTGCCTCATGAGAAGGACGCTTCTTTCCTCAGGCTGTAACAGCTTTATATCATTTATGTTTATGTCCCCTAATGAGGAGGGGGTCTGTAGCTGCTCCTATCACGGAATTTTAAAGGGTTGGAATGATCCTTAAGGATCACCCAGTGCCACCGTCCCAGGCTGCTCCAGCCTGGCCTCGGACACTTGCAGGGGTCCCAGGAGCAGCCACAGCTTCTCTGGGCAGGGCTGGGATCATCTCCCTCTCCTGGGCGTAAAATCCACCGCAGCACCAGCTGTGCCTTTATTCCGATGTTTAAACCCCTGGGTGAGATGTGTGTTACTGTTGCTCTGAGGTATGAAACTTGGGAGATATTCCTAAGGTCACATCCTGAAAGAAATTTAGGATTAAAATTACCCTGAGGTTCAGTTCATTTTATTTGCGTTGATCCCAAAATGTTACTTGGGTGTGTTTAGCATTTAAGCAGATTTGACAGCGGCAGATCAGCAGAGGTTTGGGTTTTCTGTCGCCCTCGAGGTTAGGAAATGACTTCTGCAAGCATGCAGGTGATGTGGAAACCTCTTATATCTGACCACAGTGGCTTTAGGTACCTCAGCACAGAGAGTTCCTACCTGCACACGCTGTGTTGGGACAGAAATTCATTCCTGGCTGTGAGCAGGGGTCAAACTTTGCATCCCAGCTTGGCTTGGAGGGGTGAGAGATGCTCCTGCTTTTCCTCCAGCCTCGTTTTTTCCATGGAAATGAGAGCGAGGGAGGTGAATGGAGCAATCCCTTGTTTTGGAAACATTTCCCAGGGGCTGGAGTGGATGTTCTTAATTAGGCGGTAAAAGCAAAATAAACATTGAGAAGCAGAGGGTGAGTTCTGGGCGGCAGAAGGGTTTAAGAGGCTTTGGAAAAGAAATGTTTTCATAGAAATGTGCTCTGGAAAAACCAACCTGCAGCTCCCTAATTAGCACACTGAAAAGCAGAGCCTAATTGAAGGCTTTGGTGCTTTGGGATGGTTCCTGTGGGAGAGGCCAAAGGAATTGGGATGAAACTGGAAAGGAATGAATGCAGACACACCTGGGCACCCGGGGTGCTGGCAGCTCAGCACCTCTGTGGTCTGGTGAAGCACAGCAGCTCGAGATGCTGCTGCTTGAGGCTTGTTTGGAAAAATTAAAAAGTTACACCGGGAGATCTCCAGCCCAGCTTCAAATTTAGGTCAGCTTGGCGCTGGCTGGCTGAGCTCTACAAACCTCCAAGGGTTTTTCTTACCTCTCACAGCTTGATCACACTCACTGGGGGACAGTTTTCCTTGGATTTACAGGAAATTTTCCATGCTGCAGCTTGTCCATGTGGAAGGGTCTGCTTCTGGTTTGAGGTCCTTTTTAGATTGTCTAGACAGCACTTAAATCCCTTCTTTCCTTCCCTGGATCCCCTTTACCTCCCTTAAATCCCTTTTTGCCTTCCCTGGATCCCCTTTTACCTTCCTTAAATCCCTTTTTGCCTTCCCTGGATCCCCTTTTACCTTCCTTAAATCCCTTTTTCCCTTTCCTGGATCACCTTTTACCTTCCTTTAATCCCCTTTTTTTTTTCCCCTTACCTGGATCCCCTTTTATCTTCCTTAAATCCCCTTTTTTTTTTTTCCCCTCTTGCCTGGATCCCTTTTTTCCCCTCCTTGCCTGGATCCCTTTATTTTTTGCCTTGCCTAAATCCCTTTTTCCCCTCCCCAAATCCCTTTTTGCCTCTCCCAGTCCCTTTAAGAACCCCGGGTACCTTTTTGCCCCAGTCTCTGTTCCTTGCCCTGGGAAAGCCAGAGCTGCTCCCAGTATCCAGATGGGATCTCCCAAATCCCAGCTGGCATCATTTGAGCTCTGTGCTTCCCCAGGCACGCTGCTGCAAAGCACCAAGAACAGAATTTCAGCTGTTTAATCCTTGCAGCTGTTGGGGACAGAGTGACAGAGGGTTTGTTTTCCTAATTAAAAAAAAAAAAAAAACCCAAAATCTGGAAGCACTTGGATTTTCAACTTTAGCCAAATGTGCCAAATCTGTTTTATGTTCAGGGGTCTGGCTGGGATTTAAGCAAGGCCTCCACTGCCGCCACGCCATAAATATATTCAGAATCTGCAGGAGGAGTGAGCTCAGCCCTGAGCGTGTGCGCACATCCATGAAGGAGCTCTTGTAACCTGAGCCCGCCTTCGGGCAGCCCCGCTTGGCTCCAGCCCCGGGCACAAACACTCATTTGGGTGCTGCTTCGCTAATTGGAGACTTTGCTAATTTGGAGATGTCGTGGTTGCTGTGCTAATCACTTTCTGGGTGCAGGTAGGGAACCCAGAGGCTCCCGGAGCTCTGCTGGGAGAGGGCCGGGAAGAAATGATCCCTGAAACTGAGTGGAGCAAGTCATTGAAAAGAAAAAGAAGAGTTTTTAAGTGCTAAAAAGTGCCTGGGATAAGCCCTTAGTGAGCCACTGCTAACCCTTCCTAACCAAAGACCCCCTCCCACGGACTTTATTATAAAGGAAATGCCAACAGCAAAAAATGAAGGGGGAAGAGGAAGGTTCAGTCAGAGGCCTTTCTGACTAAAGTGCTAAAACCTCACTTGTGTCCTTTGTTCCTTGGGCTTCTCCTCAGCTGTCCTTGGCACAACAATTCCACAATCTTACAGCAAACTGGGAGAGGGCTGGGAAGAAATTATCCCTGAGTGCAGTCATTTGTTTAAAAAAAAAATCAAATAAGAGTTTTTACATGTTTAAACTTCACTTGTGCCCTTTGCTCCTTGGGCTTCTCCTCAGCTGTCCTTGGCACAGAACAATTCCACAATCTTCCAGCAACTGGGAAGAAATTATCCCTAAAACTGAGTGGAATCATTCACTTAAAAAAAAAACCAAAACAAATAAGAGTTTTTTAAGGGATTCGTTGTGAGGTAGGAGTAGGAGAAAGGCAAAGTAGGCTTAAAACTTTAAAAGGGTATAAAGAAAAAGGTATTAACAGTAACTAAAAGAAAGAGTAATAAAAATGAGAACAAAATGTTTAGAACACTTCTTCCTCCACAACCTTTTCTTCCCACTTACAATATAAAGAAACAAAACCTAAAATTCCAGTCAGTTTACCACTTCTGGAATTACTTAGGGAGAGAGGTCCCTCTTGTTCATGTTATGGACATTTTTCTGTAAGGAAAAAAACCAATTCTCTCATGGCTTTCTCATGCAAATTCCCGGGTGTTTTTGCTCTTTAAAATGTCTTTTCACAAAAGCGTGCACAACCTCCTCGGAGCTAAAAGTTTCTATCACTTCTATAATTGTGTCCCGCGTCAAACTAAGAGAGGGCGAGGTAATTCCCTTTATTAGCCTTGAATTCTCGGCGCTGCAACATTCCCGAGCAGTCTCGAGCTGCCGTTTCTGTGGGGTGTTTTTAAAGGATCCCATTTCACTCCTGCCGTGCTGCCGGAGGATTCCTGGTGCTCCCGAAGAGAGAGAGGTGGGAAGGACAGGGCGTTTGTAGGAGCCTCTTGTTTGTGGTGTCTAAAAAGGGAGGAGGCGGTGCTGCCGACGGTGACTTCACCCAGTTATCAACGGGGAATGTTTGAGCTCAGAGTGCTTTTCACATCCTCTCATTTTCCATTGATCTTTTTTATGTCTTTTTCTCCCCTGGCAATGCACCTGCGGCTCTTGTGTTGGGGTTCAGGTTCTAAAGTGAGAGGTAATTGCAGAGGAAGCTGCAGGGTGTGTTCAGAAGGAAAAATAAAGAATTCTTTCCCCTCTTTTTCCAGAAGTTTTCCCAGAATCTCGTAGCACAACAAGTGGATGAGTGTTTTTCTCTCAACCTTTCCCCCCACCCCAACTCTAGCTGCAAGGAGATAACAAAAAAAACTGACAAAACCTTTAATCTGGGACAGATAAAACACCATTGACCATGGGGTTTGTTTGTTTACTCTCTAATCTTGTTCCCAAGTTCCCTGTTTCTCTAATCTGGAGGTGAATCCAGGTGAAGCTTTCTGAGGGAACCCATGGAAATAAAGCTGAGGCCTCTCTCCTGCTCCAGACACTTTGGCTCTGGAGCAGCTCCTTCCAGCTGGGAGAGGAGCCCTCCAACCCCAGGCAAGCCTGGAGCTTGGAAAGTTGATTTTTATCTCTCTCCAGAGCCAGCTGTTCTCTTGGACACCTGGAAACATCAACTCCAATGAGATTAATCCCAATTAACTGGCTGATTGTGGATGAAAAGTGTTTTTCTGAAGGTCACAAGAGGGTGGAAGGAGGAAAGGCTGCTCAGGGCAGAGAGAGCCAGGCCAGGCAGCTCCTTCTGGGATCACCCCCGAGGCTGCAGAGGAGCAGGAGAAGAGCTCAGAGTTTGGGGCTGGGTTTCCCCCAGAGCCTCCAGCCCCACTGGGGAGTTGCTTTGCTTTTGAAGCTGTTGGAAAGAACAAAAGCTGTCAGGATGGCCGGGCCCAGGGAGGGCTGGTGAGCAGTGCTGTGTGCAGCTGGGGCCAGCCCAGGGCTGTCCCTCAGGGCTCTGTGCTGGGAGGGGACTGAGTCTGGCACCAGGGAATCTGCAGGTGACACCGGGCTGGGGGCTGTGTCCATCTCTTGGAGGGCAGGGGGGCTCTGCAGGGAGACCTGGAACGGGGGCAGGGATGGGCATAGTCCAACAGGAGAATTTAACCAGTGCAAGTGCCCAGTCCTGCACCTTGGCCACAGCAACCCCTGCAGTGCCACAGGCTGGGGATGGTGTGGCTGGGCAGTGCCAGGCACAAAGGGACCTGGGGGTGCAGGAACACAGCCAGCTGGGCACGAGCCACAGTGTGCCCTGGTGGCCAAGGAGGCCAGTGCCACCTGGCCCAGGTCAGGAATGGAGTGGCAGCAGGAGCAGGAAGGTCACTGTGCCCAGCTCTGTGCACTGGGGAGGGCACAGCTCAGTGCTGTGCCCAGCTCTGGGCACTGGGGAGGGCACACCTCAGTGCTGTGCCAGCTCTGGCACTGGGGAGGGCACACCTCAGTGCTGTGCCCAGCTCTGGGCACTGGGGAGGGCACACCTCAGTGCTGTGCCAGCTCTGGGCACTGGGGAGGGCACACCTCAGTGCTGTGCCAGCTCTGGCCATGGGGAGGGCACACCTCAGTGCTGTGCCTGCCCTGGCACTGGGGAGGGGCACACCCTCAGTGGCTGTGCCAGGCTCTGGGGGCACTGGGGAGGGCACACCTCAGTGCTGTGCCCAGCTCTGGCACTGGGGAGGGCACACCTCAGTGCTGTGCCAGCTCTGGGCACTGGGGAGGCACAAGCTCAGTGATGTGCGAGCTCTGGAACTGGGGAGGGCACTCAGTGCTGTGCCCAGCTCTGGGCAATGGGGAGGGCACACCTCAGTGCTGTGCCCAGCACTGGAACTGGGGAGGGCACACCTCAGTGCTGGCCAGCTCGGGCACTGGGGAGGGCACACCTCAGTGCTGTGCCAGCTCTGGGGCACTGGGGAGGGCACACCTCAGTGCTGTGCCCAGCTCTGCTGGGGGCACTGGGGGAGGGCACCACCTCAGTGCTTGTGCCCAGCTCTGGGCACTGGGGAGGGCACACCTCAGTGCTGGGCCCAGCTCTGGGGCACTGGGGAGGGCACACCTCAGTGCTGTGCCAGCTCTGGGCACTGGGGGGCACACCTCAGTGCTGTGCCCAGCTCTGGCACGGGGGAGGGCACACCTCAGTGCTGTGCCCAGCTCTGGCATGGGGAGGGCACACCTCAGTGCTGTGCCCAGTCTGGCACTGGGGAGGGCACACTCAGTGCTGTGCCCAGCTCTGGGGGCACTGGGGAGGGCACACCTCAGTGCTGTGCCAGCTATGGGGCACTGGGGAGGGCACACTCAGTGCTGTGCCAGTCTGGGGCACATGGGGAGGGCACACTCAGTGCTGTGCCCAGACTCTGGGGGACTACACCCTCAGTGCGTGCCGTCTGGACGGGGACACACCTCAGTGCTGTGCCCAGCTCTGGGGCACTGGGGAGGGCACACCTCAGTGCTGTGCCCAGCTCTGGGGGCACGGGGGAGGGCACACCTCAGTGCTGTGCCCAGCTCTGCCCCCCAGCTCGGGCAGGCCCTTGGCACACTGGGCAGGGCCAGAGGGGGCAGCGAGGCTGGAGAGGGGCTGGGAGCACAAACCCTGCGAGGAGCCCCTGGGGGAGCTGGGGGTGCTCAGCCTGCAGCAAAGGAGACTCAGGGCTGCCCCCAGCCCTCCCTGCACTCCTGAAAGGTGCCTGTGCCCAGCTGGGCTGGGCTCTGTCTCCAGCAGCACTGACACAGCCAGAGCTCACAGCCCCGAGCTGGGCCAGGGCAAATCCAGGCTGGAGAGCAGGAAAAAGCTTTTCCAGCAAGGGGGAGAAAGTTCTGCCATGGCTGCCCGGGGAGGGGGTGCAGTGCCCATCCCTGGGGGTGTTTGACCAGCCTGGAGGTGGCACTGGGTGCCAGGCTCTGGCTGAGCCCTTGGGGCTGGCCTGGACTCTGTGACATTGAAGCTCTCTCCCAACCTGGTCATTCTGGGATCCTGTGAAAAAAATCAAGTTTTACCCTTCCACCTTTCCCTGAGGCTGTGGCATTGCTGGGTTAGGCTGGCAGGGATGAAGAAGGGAGGGAGGTGGCACCAATTTTGTTGCTGGCAGCCTGAGAGGTTTCGTGTGAAACAAAACCCTCCCCATCCATGCAGGGATTTTGTCAGGGGGAGCTTTGTTTGCAGCAATTTGTTGTTCACTCATCACCAGGATTGGCTTTAACGAGGCATCTCAAGAGAGAGTCCTTCCTGAATTATAGATTTCAAAAAAAGCTTTTAAAAATCTTCCCTGATCACCTGCACAAGCTGCAATAAATCCAATTGCCTTTGATTTATTCCCTTGCCACTTTTATCCCATTAAAGGCAGTTGTTTGTTGGGCACTGACCTCACTGCTGTGAGGGCCAAGTGCTTTTGATGCTGATGCTTTTCTTGCCTTTCTTCTCCTTAATTACGGCTTTTCTGCCAGCAATGTTTGTTTGCTCTTGATCTCGGCTGCGATTAAAGCTCTGTTCCAGCAGATTTTCTAGGGCTGCTGAGAGCCTCCCCAAGAGTACAAACGCCCACTTCTCCTTGCCATTATCACATCAAAGTTCACCCAAACTGGAAACTTTTCCTCCCCTGAAGAAGGTGGTGATTAAAATGCAGCTTTTGAGCATAACTGGAAGCTCCAGAGCTTGCAGAAAATGTCCAAAGGCTCCAATTCCCAGTGGTTTGTTGTTTTTTTTTCCCAAAAGCAACTTGTGAGTGTCTGGAGAGTGAGGAACCCACAAGCACTGCAGGCAGTTTTCCTTCCAGAGGCCTCAAACAATTCCCAGGAGATCAGAGGATCCCAAATTATGAATCCATATTTTGGCCTGAAGATACTGAAAATGACTGTTGATACTTTGGGAATCAATCATTAAAAAAAAAACAAACTAATAGTTTATAAGGGTTAAAACCCAACCTCTGTCCTTTGGTCCTTGGACTTGGCACAACAATTCCACAATCTTCCAGCAACTGGGAGAGGCTTGGGAGGAAATTATCCCTAGAACTGAGTGGAATTGGCTGGGATCTTGTGATGTTTGGGGGTTTTCTGCCATAGAATAATGCTCAGTGAAATGTTTTTAAGGTTCCCTTCATTTTGGAGTCGCCAAGGGTTATGGACAAATCCTTCTGAAAGGAAGAAAATCCTGATTTCCCTGGCTGGGATCTGGTGATGTTTGGTGGGTTTTCTCGCCATAGTATAAATGCGCATCAGTTGAACATTGTTTTAAGGTCCCTACATTTTGAGTGCCAGGATTTATTGAAATCCTTCTGAGTTGGGATGAAATCCTGATTTCACTGGCTGGGATCTTGTGATGTTTGGGGGTTTTTCTGCCATAGAATAATGCTCAGTGAAATGTTTTAAGGTCCCTACATTTTGAGTGCCAGGATTTATTACAATCCTTCTGAAATGGAATGAGATCCTGATTTCACTGGCTGGGATCTTGTGATGTTTTGGGGGTTTTCTGCCATAGAATAATGCTCAGTGAAACGTTTTAAAGTCACTTTTCTCTGTCCCTACATTTGGAGTGCCAGGGTTTATTGAAATCCTTCTGAAATGGAATGAAATCCTGATTTCACTGGACACCTCTGGTGTGTTCCTCCAAGGGACAGAGAAGGTGTCTGGAAATAATTCCTGGATTTTCTCTTGGGATGTGTGGGAACACAGGCACAATGAATAAACCAGGCTGAAGGATAATTCCATGTCCTTTTGGCCTGTGGAATCTCTGCCATCCCCAGTGCAATTTGGTGTTCCTCAGTGCTTGGAAATGCTGGAAACATGAATTTTCTCATAGGAAAGATGAGGTAAAGACAGGAGAAAGAAAACACTGCAAAATCTTATTTTTAAACCACGCTGCAGTGATTAAAACCCAGGGAAACCTTTCAGCTCTCAGCAGCCCTGTGTGTAAATGTTGATTATCTTAACACCAGGCTTTTAATTACTTTGTGCTGATGACAGACTGCTCATTATTGTCCTGTAAAGCAGAAGGCAATCTACACTCAGCAAATCATTATCTTCCCTCACAAATCATTACCCTCGTGTCCAGTGGAGTTGTTTGTGCTGCTTTAATGAATATTTCCAGGTGAGCTCAGGGCAGGTGCTCTGCAGGATGGGAAACCTCAAAAAGGGGTCAGAAACTGAGAGCGTCTCTCCTGGAAAAATGTCCTTGGTGGAATCAAACCCAGAGAAGATCCTTCCCCCTTTTCCTTGTGAGGAGCTGCAGGAATTCCTAATAAAAATGACTTCATTTATCAATCAAAAGCACTGGCAGCAGAGCTGGTGTCTGAGGCAGCTTGTTAAAATATTGAACAATTTCTGAATGAACTCTTGTCCTGCTCAGACAGGTGTTCCCAAACCAGAGGCTTTTGTATCTAATTCTATTATTAATACATTTATAATTATTAATATACATTCTTATTATAAATATCTGGTTTTTATCTATTCTATTATTTATCACTCAAGTGAGAGAATACCCAGGGATGCTCCAAAGCAGGCTGAGGGTGCAGAAATTCCTGTTCATAGGAATGATTGGATGGATGGTTGGCCAAGGGAGTTCTCCTGACTTGAAATGAGGAATAAACCAGAGAGACAAGCCTGGCTTAACCAATCTGAGCTGAGTTTAGCTGTGGGAAAGGCTCCATCTAGCCCTGCCAAAAACCTGGCTTTGATTATTTAAAGAACAGCCTGCACTCATTCCCTGTGGATGGAAAGGGATTGGAAACATTGAGCTGGAACCTCTGGGAAGGTGGGGACAGCACCTCAGATCAGCAGCACCTCTGCTCCTCTGGCTGCACAAAAACCTTGGAGTGACACTTTAACAATAGTAGCTTTAAATAATAAAAAATCTAAAATATTACATGTAAAATAATTATATTTCAAATTAATATCTTAATAATATTAGATCTAACTATTTTAAATTCATTATATTTAAATGTAATATAATATTTAAATATTTACCATATTTCTAAATAATTTAAATATTTACAAACATCAGTTCCTGTTGTTTGCCCTCTTGGAAGGGGTTTAAACTCCCCTTGAATCAATACAAAAAGGGGGAAAATGAGCCCTGGGTTTGGCAGGAGGGGCAGGGCTGCTGTTACCTCTGCTGGAGACAGCAAAGTCCCAGCCCTGGGCCAGGAAGTGTTATTAAAATAACAGGATCAAAAAGGACAATATTTCCAGCCCTTTGAAATATTCAGGATCAGCTGCAGGGAGATTTTTATTGCCTGAAAAGAAAAATTCCCTCAGTCCTTGCCTGGTTTAATTTGATAAATGAATTCCTCAATAAGGGCTGGGCTGGGGCTTTGGGGGGGATCATTTCAAAGATTTTATTTATTTATTTATTTATTTATTTATTTATCTGTTTATTTCTTTATTTCTGTGTTGTGGGAGGTGATCCCGATGGAAATGGGATCTCCTGGCAGCTCCAGGGAATGCTGCTGCTCGTGGGAATCACTTTGGGACTGGAAATTCAGGAATGAGGGAGGAATCCTGGTAAAAAACCAGAGTTTAGGTCTTAAAGTGATCAATCTGGAACCACCCAGTTTCCCTGACATTTTTTGTACTCAGAAGTTGCTGTCGCTGTTTCCTTTCCTGATTTCCATTTCTTGGTGGGGTTTTCACCAAAAAAACCCCAAAAAACTAAAACAGAGCTAAGATATGAAAGGAAATTCAGTGGAACTGATGGCAGAATTCCCTGGTTTCACCAGATTTCATGGGATATCCCACCAGATTCCATGGGATATCCCACCAGACCCCATGGGATATCCCACCAGATCCCATGGGATATTTCACCAGATCCCATGGGATATTTCACCAGATCCCATGGGATATCCCACCAGACCCCATGGGATATCCCACCAGATCCCATGGGTATTCCACCAGATCCCATGGGATATTTCACCACATCCCATGGGATATTTCACCACATCCCATGGGATATCCCACCAGATCCCATGGGATATCCCACCAGATCCCATGGGATATCCCACCAGATCCCATGGGATATTCCACCAGATTCCACGGGATATTTTACCAGATCCCATGGGATATTTTACCAGATTCCATAGGATATTCCACCAGATCCCATGGGTATCCCACCAGATCCCATGGGATATCCCACCAGATCCCATGGGATATTTTACCAGATCCCATGGGATATCTTACCAGATTCCATAGGATATTCCACCAGATCCCATGGGATATTCCACCAGATTCCACGGGATATCCCACCAGATCCCATGGGATATTCCACCACATTCCATGTAATAGTTTACCAGATCCCATGGGATATTTTACCAGAATATTCCATGGTTTTCCCCTAAACTGCTTTGTACAATGGATTGACTCCAAGTTCCTGACAATTTCCCATGGGATGTTCCCATTTTGGCTGATTTTCAGGAATTTCCCTTCTGGATGCTGGAAACCTTCACCTCTCTTTGACTTCCTTCACTTTTTGTATTTTCTGGGTTATTGGGTTTTTTTTTCCTTTTCCCTCCCTTTTCTTTTCCTGTCAGTATTTTACACTTTCCTTTCTGCCTCTCTGCTCTCACCTGGGGGAACAGCAGGAAATTTGGGGTCTGGGGAGCACCAAAGCACAAAAATTAAAGGAAACTTTCCAAATGCCCAAGAAAGCAAAAATGGAAATAGGAATTATTCCCAGAAATGGTTGGGATAACAGGACTGGGAAGCAATGGGCAGGTGTTTAAGGTCATGAAGCTGAAGCTTTTCTATTCCCATATTTTTATCCAAATTTCCTGGAAAGCAGCTGCAGTTCAATGGAATATTTCCATGTCTAAATCCATTCCTTGTTGTTTTAATTTCGATTTTGCAGCAGGCTTGGTTCAGCTGGGAAACTTCAGTGAGAGACTGAAATAATTCCAGGGTTTGTCCCCACCTGGAATGCCAGGAAATCCCTGGGGTTGTGGTGGTCCCACACCTGCCACATCCTGCTCAGGAAAGCTGCTGCCCTCACTGGAATTAACTGGGAATTATAATTATTATCATTATTATTATTAATTACCTGCCCAAGCTGCAGCTGGGGCTGCACAGGAAGGCAAGGCTCGATCACAGCAATTTTATTTGGGGTTCCTTTGAAGTGTGCCCAGAAATTCAAGCGAGGTGAGGCTCTGCCAGTAATTTAAACAGTGAGGAAAAACCTCCAATTATCCCAGCCCTGACTCTGGGGTGTTAGGAGGGATCCCAGATGGACAAGGGGATTTTTTATCTCATTCAGCAGCACCCTGTGCTCGTCAGGAAGCTTCAAAAATAAAATAAAAGGATTTATGCTCTGAAAATATCAAACACATTTTACAAAACACATTTACAAGTCCCACAAGCTCCCATGTGGGTGCTTCTCTGCCCTCCTTTATTTTAGTGAAGCCAAAGAAAACCCAGACTAAACAACAACAACAACAACAAAAAAAGGCCTGGAGCAAAAAATCTCTTTGGAATTGCAAATCCAGGTGGGCCCCACCTGGTGTGGAGGTGGAGGAACAACTGCAGGCCGAGTTTTCCTGCAGGTTTGAGCAGGCACTTCCAAGGATTAACTGCACCAGGCTGGATTCCTGCAGAGCTGCCATGGCCTTGGAGTCTCTGAGGGGCCACGGCTCCCTCCCAGAGGAAAAGAACCCCAAAAAGCCTCGTGGAGACCCAGCCTGGAGGGTGGGGGCTGAGGGGAAAGGGTTAAACAGGGTTCCTGTGCTGGGCCTTATTCCAGAGCTCCCGGTTTGCATCGCACTGGTGCCCCCAGGCAGAGACCTCCCGGAGCCTCGGGCTTCTCCCTCCCCCTCTGGCTCTTCCTGGAGCTGTTCTGCTTCCTGAGAGACCTAAAACACTCCAGAGCCACCTCTGGCCCAGGCACAGCTTTCCAAAATTCCTTTTTCATTCCCTTCCTCTCCTCCTGGTGCAATCCTTCCTCTCCTCCTGGTGCAATCCTTCCTCTCCTCCAGGTGCAATCCCTCCTCTCCAGGTGCAATCCTTCCTCTCCAGGTGCAATCCTTCCCCTCCAGGTGCAATCCTTCCTCTCCAGGTGCAATCCTCCCTCCAGGTGCAATCCTTCCTCTCCAGGTGCAATCCTTCCTCTCCAGGTGCAATCCTTCTCTCCAGGTGCAATCCTTCCTATCCAGGTGCAATCCCTCCTCCTCCAGGTGCAATCCTTCCTCCAGGTGCAATCCTTCCTCTCCTCCAGGTGCAATCCTTCCTCTCCAGGTGCAATCCCTCCCCCTCAGGTGCACAATCTTCCTCTCCAGGTGCAATCCTTCTCTCCTCCAGGTGCAATCCCTCCCTCCAGGTGCAATCCTTCCTCTCCAGGTGCATCCTCTCTCCAGGTGCAATCCTTCTCTCCAGGTGCAATCCCTCCTCTCCAGGTGCAATCCTTCCTCTCCAGGTGCAATCCTTCCTCTCCAGGTGCAATCCTTCCTCTCCAATTGCAATCCTTCCTCTCCAAGTGCAATCCTTCCTCTCCTCCAGGTGCAATCCTTCCTCTCCAATTGCAATCCTTCCTCTCCAAGTGCAATCCTTCCTCTCCTCCAGGTGCAATCCTTCCTCTCCAGGTGCAACCTCCCTCCTCCGGGCAATCCTTCTCTCCAGGTGCAATCCTTCCTCTCCAAGTGCAATCCTTCCCCTCCAGGTGCAATCCTTCCTCTCCTCCAGGTGCAATCCTTCCTCTCCAGGTGCAATCCTTCCTCTCCAGGTGCAATCCTTCCTCTCCAGGTGCAATCCTTCCTCTCCAGGTGCAATCCTTCCTCTCCAGGTGCAATCCTTCCTCTCCAGGTGCAATCCTTCCCCTCCAGGTGCAATCCCTACTCTCCAGGTGCAATCCCTCCTCTCCAGGTGCAATCCTCCTCTCCAGATGCAATCCTCCTCTCCAGGTGCAATCCTTCCTCTCCTCCAGGTGCAATCCTTCCTCTCCAGGTGCAATCCTTCCTCTCCAGGTGCAATCCCTCCTCTCCAGGTGCAATCCTTCCTCTCCCTCTAGGTGTCCCCACTGGATTGGGAGTCAGAGCTTTTCCTTTCCTTTCAGCTGGGATTTCTCTCCTGCTTTGGGTGAAATATTTAATATTTCCAAGAATTTGGATTGATTTTATTTTATCCGGTCAAACCAACCAGGCTGAAAGGAATTCATTCCTTAACATTTCAAGGGGATTTTTTTCCCACTTTCCTGCACTGAATTAATCTTTGTGGACTCACAGAAAGATTTGGGTTGGAAAATCCCAAAGGACCACTAAAATCCCAAAGGAATTTAAGGACCTTAAAGCTCATCTCATTCCACCCTTGCCATGAGCAGGGACACCTCCACTCCTGGTTTCAAATATCCCTAAATGCCCACCCTGGCTGCTGCCATGGCCCTGTCCTGAACCTTCACAACTCACCTGGAATGGAAAACCCCTGGAGGGAGGCAGGTGAAGGTGTCAGGGCTGCTGCAGGCCCTGAGCAGGTGGGTGGGCTGGGAGTGTTCCTCACCTGGCTCCAAAGCTGAAAGTTTGGGGGGTTTGGGGAGCCCTGGGTGTGCTGATCCCAGCACCAACCAGAGAGACCACAGGGCTGATTGCACTCAGTTCATTGCACTGATCTCAGGCCTCCAGAGCTCGGCTCAGGTAAACTCAGCTTAAAGAGGTTTTCCTGTCAATCCAGGTTTAAACCTCCAGTGAATCTGAGTGTTTGCATCCTAGAGGTTTTCATTCATTGTTTAATTCCAGTTGTGTTCATGAGTGCCTTAAACTCCTCCTGAGGCTGCCCCAGGATCCCTGGGATCGAGATTTCCTGGCATTGCAGGGTGGGAAAACCCTGGAATTCTTTCTGTCTCTCACAGCAAAGGGCTGAAGTTCCCCAGCTGAAGCAGCCAAGCTGCAAAATTGAAATTAAAAAAGCAGGAATGGATTTAGACATGTCAATATTCCATTAAATATTCCATTCCCTGCCCAGGGAATTGGGGCAATATTTGAAGATCTTTTTCAGCCCCAAATCGTTTTATTCTGAACTGCTTGAAAAATATTACCCAGAGCAATAGGAAGCATTAGTTAATTAATTAATTAATTAATGACCTGCACTCAGGTTTGTTCCAGGGGACTTTGTACTTTCCTGGCAGCAGATGCCTTGGATATTCCTGATTTCCTGGGATATTGCTGATTTCCTGGGATATTGCTGATTTCCTGGGATATTGCTGAATTCCTGGGATATTCTGATTTCCTGGGATATTGCTGATTTCCTGGGATATTGCTGAATCCTGGGATATTCCTGATTTCCTGGGATAGTGCTGATTTCCTGGGATATTGCTGAATTCCTGGGATATTGCTGATTTCCTGGGATATTGCTGATTTCCTGGGATATTCCTGATTTCCTGGGATAGTCCTGATTTCCTGGGATATTCCTGATTTCCTGGGATAGTGCTGATTTCCTGGGGTATTGCTGAATTCCTGGGATGCATTCCGATCTGAATCCGTGCTGATTCCGATGCTGATCCTGGGATAGTGCTGATTTCCTGGGATATTGCTGAATTCCTGGATAGTGCTGAATTTCCTGGGATATCCTGATTTCCTGGGATATTCCTGAATTCCTGGGATATTGCTGATTTCCTGGGATATTGCTGATTCTGGGATATTCTGATTTCCTGGGATATTGCTGATTTCCTGGGATTTGCTGATTTCCTGGGATATTCCTGATTTCCTGGGATATTGCTGATTTCCTGGGATATTCCTGATTTCCTGGGATATTGCTGATTTCCTGGGATATTCCTGATTTCCTGGGATATTGCTGAATTCCTGGGATATTGCTGAATTCCTGGGATATTGCTGATTTCCTGGGATATTCCCGAATTCCTGGGATATTCCCGATTTCCTCCCACCCCCTGGTTTTTAGCTGAATTTGGATTTCCCGGCTGTTCCCTCCTCGCAGCAGCGCTGTTGCACTGTCGCTCCTCCCCACCAGGGGGCAGCTCTGAGCCGCTTCTGCCCTTCCCATCGGATTTCCGAGCGTGTCTCTGAATAATCTTTAGAGCAGACAGATGAATTTTCCTTCTCACTGTCCAGGAATGTTCTCCTGAACGTGAGGCTGAGCTGAGCGAGATTCAATCATGGTTTTCCTGTCTAGCAGACTTTCTCCTCTCTTTAAAAATAAATTCAATTAAAATCTGCTTTCCCCCCTGCACCGACAGATTTATCTTGTGTGTGGGCGGTTGGTTTGTTTGTTGTTAGAGCTGGGAATTACCGTAAGGCTTTAATAAAACCTCTTGATTACTCTCTGATTCAAACTTGCAAACAAACTTCAGGTGTATTTATATTTCTGCCGTGGAAAGAGATGAGAGGCTCTGAACTCTCCTTTTCTCCTCGTGTTTTCTGCCTTGGCCCCTGAGCTGCTTTTCCCTGCCAGGCTCCATAAAATTCTCCCTGGAGGCAGCAGTTCCCCGTCTGCTGCACTAACTGCATTTTCCTGCAGCTCTTCATCTTCCACTCTTGTTTTGTCTGACTCTCAAGCTCTTTTTTTTTTCTCCTTGCTGGCCTTTTTTTCTTTGGCCTTTTTCTGCTCCTGTCTCCAAAACTTCCAAGGGCAAATAAGCAAAGAAAATCCAAGATTTTCATCCCCTCAAGGAGATTTTGGGTCAGACCTGATCTCTGCCACCATCCATGTCTAGACTAGAAGAAAAGGGATCTCAGGCTGGAAAATGTAATCCAGGACTTGAAGCAAATCATTGCAGAGCTGGTTTTCCTCTCTTGTTTTCCCACCAGGAAGGAGAGGAGGCTCTCATTTTTTTGTCCTTCCAGGTCTATTTTTTTTGGCCCTTCTCTGCTCCTGCCTCCATAACTTCCAAGGGCAAATAAGCAAAGAAAATCCAAGATTTTCATCCCCTCAAGGAGATTTTGGGTCAGACCTGATCTCTGCCACCATCCATGTCTAGGTTAGGAGAACAAAAGGGATCTTAATCTGGAAAAAGTTATCCAGGACCTGAACCAAATCTTGCATATTGGAAATAAAAATCCAGCAATTGCAGAGCTGGTTTTCCTCCCTTGTTTTCCCACCAGGAAGGAGAGGAAGGTCACAGGAAAATCAGGAGGTGTCCAAGCACACACAGAGGGCAGGGAGGGCTGAGCAAATGTTAATTTTGGTTTCCTGTTGGTTCCCAGATCCCAGCAGCTCTCCCAAAGTTGCAGGTGAAGAGAATCCAGGAGTCCCCAAGGGCTGCAGGAGGGAGGTGGCTCAAGGTTAAAGAGCCTGAGGAAATGGAATTTATCTTGCCTAAGCACAGGGAGAGGGCTTGAAATGAAGGAGACCCAAGAGAGCAAAGGCTGCTGAGCCCAGGAGCTCCCTGGCAGTGTCACCTGAGCCCAGGTCACTGCTGGCTCCTGCCTGCCCTCTCAGCCCTGCACGTGTTTGCTTTCCTTGCATTTAGCACCATGAAAGGGACTGTGCCTCCAGAAGTAAAAGCATTCAACAAACCCTTTTGTCAGAGCAAAGTACACCTCCAGCTCCTGCTAATGTTTAAATATTTAAAATATGAAGTCATTCAGTGCTGCTTTACCACCCAGCCAGCCAGGCCTGCTTCTCTTCCATTTTCCCTGAAATTGTGCAGACATTACAATCCCCAGCTCCACCCTGCAGCCATTTCCTGCTCTTTTCTGATTATTTTTTGCTCCTTTCAGCTCCATTTTCTCCTCCAGGATTTTTTTTTCTGATTATTTTTTGCTCCTTTCAGCTCCATTTTCTCCTCCAGGATCTTTTTCTGATTATTTTTTGCTCCTTTCAGCTCCATTTTCTCCTCCAGGATTTTTTTTCTGATTATTTTTTGCTCCTTTCAGCTCCATTTTCTCCTCCAGGATTTTTTTTTCTGATTATTTTTTGCTCCTTCAGCTCCATTTCTCCTCCAGGATTTTTTTTCTGATTATTTTGCTCCTTTCAGCTCCATTTGCTCCTCCAGGATTTTTTTCTGATTATTTTTTGCTCCTTTCAGCTCCATTTTCTCCTCCAGGATTTTTTTCTGATTATTTTTTGCTCCTTTCAGCTCCATTTTCTCCTCCAAGATTCCCAGACTGTTCTCCTGCCCAAATCTACCCCTGGCCCCATTTCTTTTTTCTCCTGTGGGATAAATGCTAATCCCCCTCAGCAATGCAGGGCAGCTTTTTATAGCCCTGCTGAAGCCAGCAAGGTGAATTTCCCTAAGGACAAGGCTCCCTCTGCTCCAGGGATCCAGCAGGGATGTGGGTGCTAAATAGGACGAGGTTGATGTTTGTGAGGTTCCTTTTTCCTTCACTTTTGGGGTTTTCAGCTTGATCTGACAAATTTATCAGCTCTGTTCCCTTTTCCAGCCCTTGTCCAGCCTCATCCTGATCCCACCAGGGTAACTTTTGGCAGCAGTCCTGCAGCTCAGTTGTTTCTTTGGGGTGTTCTTGGTGCCTCAGGTTTGGCTTTTCTATTTTCACATTCTGAGCTGCTTTGGTGTGTGGGTCTGGGCTCCATATTATGGGATGGTGAGCTCTGTGCCCAGAGCAGGGAGACAAAACAATTCCTGCTCCAGCTGGGCACCAAGGACAAATGAGCCAAATCCCAGGCCAGGAGCACAAACCCCGTGGGCTGGAGAGAGAAAAACAAGCAGGGTGGGAGTGCCTGGGCTAAAGCTGGGCTGGGACAATGAACTGCAAGGTGGGAATGGAGCAGAGCTGATCCCAGGGAGAGACCCCGGGAGCGCTGGGGCATTTTGGGGCCATTTTGGGTCATCTTGGGGCAGCCCTGGCTGGGCTCTGGTGCTGCCCAAGGTGCAGCCATGGAGGAGATCCTTGGAATCAATCCCTGCTTCCTTCTGGAACTCTGCCCAGCCTCTGCTCTAGCTCAGCCTTCACACAGCATCATTCCCACCACTGAAACTGGCAGGAAAAAAAGGGATTTGGTCTCCCCCACCTCAATCCCACTGAATTTTATGGGTTTTGCAGAACTGGAAAAATGCTGCCTTCAGTCATTTGAAATCCCAGCTAAAAAAAGGGGAATTTGTGTCTGTCAGCACTCAGTGTGTGTTTTCCTCTGGGCTCTCTTGTGATAACTCCTGATATTTATTGGACCCAGCTCAGTTCCCACAACAACTCAAAATAGTTGTCTGCATTTGAAGCCCTGTGGTCCTTCCTTGGCTCTCAGGGCTTCTGGGCACTTGGAATTCCTCTGGCCAGACCCCTGTCCCCAGGGAATGCTCCAAATAGGGCTCCCAGGGAAGGGGGCTCACGGGGGTGACACTTTGGGACATTTAAATGCCCCTGATGCCAGCGGAGGTGGCTGGAAACGTTCACAAATGTCAGTGTTCTCTGGAGCCCTCGGGAGGCTGATTCTGTGGGAATGAAGAAAAGGCAGGTAAAGTTAATTAGGAAGGGTCAGTGGCTCATTAAACATCCCCAGAGCTCCACTCTGGTCCAGAAAACTCCCTGAAAATTCCTCATCTCCCCATCCAGTCTCTGTGGGACTCTGCTTCCCTGCAGGATTTCTGTGTCCAACATTTGCTTCCTTTCTCTTTCCTTGGATACAGATTCCTCAACCTTCCCTCCTGGCATTTTCTAACATCTTTGCATCGACAAATCTGCTTTTATTTGGATTTTATTTTTATTTTCTTTGCACTGCTGGTGGTTTTTCTAGACCACACAACTCCCTGCTGACCTTGGGACTAAAATTGCTGAAGAACTATTTTGAGTAATCTTTAGTCAGATTTTATTCTAAGCTTTTCCAAGTACCTGCTATGGATGCCCAGCTAGGATGACAAAAATGGATTTATGAACGTTATGTCTAGAAATTTCAGGAGCTGGTGCCTCCAGACCGAGATCCATTTCACCTAAAAGCGATCGATTGCTCAAATCTGAGCCTCAGCCAGGGCTCCTTTACAGCCCCTGCAGCAAGAGAGGCGCCTCAGGGCAGCTTCACATGCCTGGCTGGAGGTGTCACCGTCCTGCAGGAGTGACAGGAGGGCCTGGCAGATGAGATCAGCCCCAGCCTTGGCATGTGCTGGTGGCCTGGGGGTTTTATTTCTGTTCTGGGCTTTAATGAGCAGGATTAGCCCCGAGCTCCTCGTTCAGGGCTGATTGACAAGGGCCTGGTGCACCCTGATCTGTGCTCTGGGGCCTTTGGGGACCCAGCTTTTGGGGGACCCAGCCTTGGGGACCCAGCTTTGGGGATCCACCTTTGGGGTCCCAGCTCTGGGAGCTTTGGGGACCCTGGGCCAGGGCTGCTCCTGCAGCACCCAGATCTGTGCTCTGGGAGCCTTGGGGATCCAGCTCTGGCAGCTTTGGGGACCCAGCTCTGGGAGCTTTGGTGTCCCAGCTCTGGGGGCTTTGGTGTCCCAGCTCTGGGGGCTTTGGGGACCCAGCTCTGGGAGCTTTGGGATTCCAGCTTTGGGGATCCCAGCTCTGGGAGCTTTGGGGACCCGCTTTGGGCCTTTGGGGATCCAGCTCTGGCAGCTTTGGGGACCCAGCTCTGGGAGCTTTGGGGACCCAGCTCTGGCAGCTTTGGGGGCCCAGCTCTGGGACCTTTGGGGGCCCAGCTCTGGGGGCTTTGGTGTCCCAGCTCTGGGAGCTTTGGGGACCCAGCTTTGGGAGCTTTGGGGACCCAGCTTTGGGAGCTTTGGGGACCCAGCTTTGGGAGCTTTGGGGACCCAGCTTTGGGAGCTTTGGGGACCCAGCTTTGGGAGCTTTGGGGACCCAGCTCTGGGAGCTTTGGGATTCCAGCTTTGGGGACCCAGCTCTGGGAGCTTTGGGGACCCAGCTCTGGGAGCTTTGGGGATGCTGGGTGAGGGTTGCTCCTGCAGCACCCAAATCTGTGCTCTGGGAGATTTTCAGATCCAGCTTTGGGAGCTTTGGGGGAATTCAGCTTTGGGAACTTTTGGAATCTTGAGCTCTGCATATCCGGGCTAGGGCTGCTCCTGCAGCACCCAAATTTGTGCTTTGGGAATTGGGGAATCCGACTTTGGGAGCTTTTGGGGCATCCAGATTTGAGAGATTTTGGGATCTTGGGCTCTGCACCTCCTGTGCCAAGGCTGCTCCTGCAGCACCCAAATTTGTGCTTTGGGAGCTTTTGGGATCCTGGGCTCTACATGTCCCGGGCAGGGCCAGGGCTGCCCCTGCAGCAGAGACAGTCCTTGCGTGGATGCTGAGGAGCAAAATATTTTGGCAGCAGCTACATGGCTTCTTCTTCCTCCTCCTCCTCCTCCTCCTCCTGCTGGGTGTTTGCATCACAGCCCTGGAAGGGAGAGCACAACCAGCTCTGGAGTGGCAGATGCTGGGAATGTCCTTACTCACAGAGCAGATGGTGCTCCTTCCTTCCTTCCTTCCTTCCTTCCTTCCTTCCTTCCTTCCTTCCTTCCTTCCTTCCTTCCTTCCTTCCGCCCTTCCGGCCTTCCGCCTTCCGCCTTCCTCCTTCCGCGCCTTCCGTCCTTCCGGCCTTCCGCGCCCTTCCTTCCGCGCTTCCTTCCTTCCTCCGGCCTTCCTTCCTTCCGCGCCTTCCTCCGCCTTCCTTCCTTCGCTTCCTTCCTTCCGCGCCTTCCTCCTTCCCGCTTCCCTTCCTTCCGTCCTTCCTTCCTTCCTTCCTTCCTTCCTGCCCTTCCTTCCTCCTTCCTCTTCCGTCCTTCCTTCCTTCCGGCCTTCCTTCCTTCCGTCCTTCCTTCCTTCCTTCCTTCCTTCCTCCTTCGTTCCTTCCTTCCGTCCTTCCTTCCTTCCTTCCTCCTTCCTTCCTTCCTTCCTTCCTTCCTTCCTTCCTGTTCCTTCCTTCCTTCCTTCCCCTTCCTTCCTTCCTTCCTTCCTTCGCCTTCCTCCTTCTTCCTCCTTCCTCCTTCCTTCCTTCCTTCCTCCCTTCCTCCCTTCCTCCCTTCCTCCCTTCCTCCCTTCCCTCCCTTCCTCCCTTCCCTCCTTCCCTCCCTTCCTCCCTCCCTCCCTCCCTCCCTCCCTCCCTCCCTCCCTCCTGAGACCTTGGAGCTCAGGTTGTAGATGTCCCCTTGTAGATGTCTCTGCACCCCTGGACTGTCCAAGGCCAGGCTGGAGCACCCTGGGATAGGGGAGGTGTCCCTGGAATGAGCTCTGAGGTCCCTTCCCACCCAAACTGCTCTGGGATCTGGGATTTGGGACACTCAGAATCCATCCCCAGGGATTTGGATGGAAAATGGGGAGAGAAAAGAGAGGAGAAGGGAAGGGAGACCCTTCATGGTTTCCTGAGATTCCAAGTGAAGCCCCTGGGTCCATGAATGTCTTGGGGAGGAGATGGAGCCAATGTCAGCCTGGGAGAGCTGGGAATGTTCCCCTGGAGAGGGGAAGGCTCCAGGGAGAGCTTCCAGCACATTCCAGGGCCTGGAGGGGCTCCAGGAGAGCTGCAGAGGGACTGGGGACAAGGCCTGCAGGGACAGGAGCCAGGGAATGGCTCCCAGTGCCAGAGGGCAGGCATGGATGGGATCTGGGCAATGAGGAATTCCTGCCTGGGCTGGAACTGCCAGAGCAGCTGGGGCTGCCCCTGCATCCCTGCAGTGTCCCAGGCCAGGCTGGACACTGGGATGGAGCAGCCTGGGATGGTGGGAGGGGTCCCTGCCATGGCTGGGGTGGGATGAGAATCTTCCAGGTCCTTTCCAACCCAACTCTTTCCATGATTCCATGGACCCTCTCCCAGAATTCCCACTGCTGAGCTGAGGTGGCTCCCTGAGTGTGTCATGGACAATGTGGGATCTTGGCTCCTCTCTGGAAGAGATCCCTGAATCCCTGCTGGCAGTGCAGAGCCCTTCATGGGCAGGTCAGGAGGGGGATTATTCTGGGATAGCAGTGCTTGTTTCATCTCCTCAGGCCTCATCTGGAGTTCAGGGCTTGCTGTGGGATATTCCTGTACCTGCCTGGGGAATGGCTTTTCCCAGCCAGGCTGTGCTGAATCCCAGAAAACTGAGCACAATCCCAGCATTCCCTCTGCAATTCCAACTGCCCAGAGCCCCTTCCTGTGAGAGGCAGAGCCTGTGCCAAGAGAAAAGAACCAAAAAATGGAATTCCAGCAGAAAAGAAAAGCACAGGGAGTTCTCAGCTCCACAGTCCCATCCTGTGGATTCTTTTCTGCCTCTGTCAGGCTCAGGGTTGAAGCTCTCAGGATGGTGTTTGCTGTTCAGACTCAAATGTTTGTTATCTATATCACAGTCCTGCAAGTCCTGAGTCCCACAGCATTCTACGACAGAATTAGTAATTAGAATTCCTAATTCTAATTTTGCAGCTCCAAAATGGCTCACTGGCTCTCTCTCCAAGGCCTTTTAGGGATAAACTGGCCAATTAAGAAATGACACCTCAATTATTTTCACTTTTAACCCAATACCCAACCACCCATGGCTGCAATGGGGACTTTTTATCCAATGACACAAAACCACCCAAACCCCTGGAGGAGGAGGTGAAGGAGAAGGAGGAGAAGAAGGTGAAGGAGGAGGAAAAGATGAAGAAGAAGGTGAAGGAGAAGGAGAAGAAGGTGAAGAAGGAGAAGGTGAAGAAGAAGGTGAAGAAGAAGAAGGTGAAGGAGAAGGGAGAAAAGGGAGAAGTGAAGAAGGAGAAGGAGAAGAAGGGAAGATTGAGAAGGAGAAGAAGGAGAAGGAGGTGAAGGAGAAGGTGAAGAAGAAGGTGAAGGAGAAGAAGGTGAAGAAGAAGGAAAAGGAGAAAAAGGAGGAGAAGGTGAAGAAGAAGGAGCAGCCCTGCCCCAAACCCTCTCTCTTGCTTTCTCTCCATTCCTGCATTCCAAACCCCAAACTCTGAGTTTCCCACCCTGGGGTATCACACACTTCTGTTCAAACTGCACACCCACAATCCCAGCTCCACCATTCCATTCTGGAACCTTCTCCAGGCCCTCAGGTCAGTGCAGTGTTCTCCTGGGGGGTCAGAGCCTGGCAGCACAGACAGTCCCAAATTCCCAGTACAGGGGTTCCAGCACCTTCTCTGCTGGGGAGTGTTTCCCATCCCTGCTCAGCTCTATTGGAGGCTGAGCCTTCTGGAATCCCTAAATTGGAATTTCCCTGTGAATTACTGCAGGGAAAGAATTAATCCTCCTGTTAATCCTCTTCTCTCCCTGGCTAATTAGGGCTGCAAGGATCCCACCTGAACTCCAGGCTAAGTTTACCAAATTTTCCTGCTCAATAAAATTAAAGTCCTGACTTCTCCTGCCTCGCTGTTAGATGTTTCAGAGGTTTATCAGTGGAGTTCTCTTCAAGCAAAGCTTTTCCCCTGGAGCTCTGAGAGATAAGGAACCCTGACAAGCCCAGCCTAAGTGCCTTGAGTCAGGCTTTGTTTGCACACAGCTTGGGAGGCCTCCTCAGCAGCCAAAGCCTCTGGATATTGTGGAAATATCAACTCTTAACAAGTTGAAAATCTTTTTTCTTTTTTTTTTTTCCATGCAGAAAAGCTTTAAATTAAAATTCAAAACTTCTTTGTGGAGCTTTCTTGTTCTTATCTTTCCAAGCAGGATTCACTGATTGTTTGGGGGAAAAAAACCTCATTTTAATCTATTCCTGTTCTCTTCACCATCTTAAAACTGGTTTATATTCAAGAACATCTTGCTCTGAAAACACCAAAAAAAAAAAAAAAAAAAAAGGAGGTTGGAAGTCAGAGGGGAAGGAAACACAAAATTGCTGCCCAGCCTGAAGAATTTATTTTGGAACTTCCAAAAAATTCAGAGTCCTGCCAGATCAAAGCATTTCTGCAGTTTCCTGGAGAAGCCATCAAAAAGAAGGGAAAAAAGGGGGCAGGCTGTGGAGTGCTGCTGACTGAGCAGTGCTGATTTACAGGAAAAAGGAGAGAAATGGCATTAGTGGGAATTTGCTGTGCCTTGCACGCCCTTTGTGGCTTCTCTTCATTCTTGCTGACCCCAAAATCTCACTGATGGCTTTTCCCCCTTCCTTTCTTAAACCCCAGCAGCAAAAATCCACGTTCAAAACCCCCAGCCTGAATCTGGAGAAGAAAAGCACTGAGGAGATCAGGAACCACCTGAGACTCCATAGAAAAATTTGCTTTTTTTTGACAGATAGCTTTGAGCAGTGAGGGTGTTTTTGCAGGGCTGTTGAACTCTCTCTGAGGTCACTCATTCCCAGGACAAACATGGCCAAGTGCTGAGTGCTTCCATAGGAGCCTGGCAGGAGGATCCCTGTTTGGCCAAGGAAGGTGGGGAACAATGAGAGTTTCCTCCTCTGCTCCCAAAGCCAAACAATGGAGCTGCCCCACTCTGCTTTATCAATTCCTTATCTATTAATTAGCCAAACTTCCTCCACGGAGATTATTGGGGCCACATCTCCTCCTCTGCTATGCTGCCAAACGGGTTTTGCCTTCAGGGCTTCTCTCTCAGCCCTAGGGAGAATTTTCTAATTTGAAAATCCAACTGGAATTCTCTCCTTGAAGGTTAAAAATATTCCCCGTGGATCATCAGCGTGGCAATCTCTGTTTGGACAGAATGATTTTCTCTTGGCAGTGCCATCATCAGCTGGGGAAAAGCCTGGAACATTCCATTTCTTGAAGCAAACAGAGGGTACCCAAACAGAAATGTTTGTTCTTTCCTCTACAAGGTTGGCCTGAGTTTGGAGGGATTTGTTTTGCCTCGATGTTTTACATCTGCAAACTTTATTTTTGTGCCTTCTCCTAACCCTGAGCTCCTCAATCACTCTGAGGGATGAACCAGCCTGCCCTAATTAACACTTTGTGCTCCTGCTGAGGTGAGGAGAGTCAGGCTGCTCCCCCTGCCCCAGCCCAGCAATCCTGCTGCACACAGAGCCCTCAGGGACCTGCTCCTGACACAGCCTGGCCTCTCTGGGTGACAGTGACACAGCAGATGTCCCTCCTGAGCAGTGCCCAGTGAACAGGGCCACCAACTCCAGCTGGCACCAGCTGGACACTTTATTTTGCTCTCCCAGACCCTAAAATATTCCAGCCAGGCCACTCCGAGCTGGGCTCAATCCATCAGGGAGTGTTTGGAGCAGTGCTCAGCTCTGCTTCTGCTCACGCTGATTTGTGGAGGGAGAACTCCCAGGATGGGTCCAGGTCAGCAGCTGGGACCTTCAACTCAGCTGGACCGGCCTCAGACCCGAGCCAGGGATGGGCTGAGCCAGCCCTGAGGGCAGCAGCCCACGGGAGGCAGGCAGGTGACCCAGCTGGGCTCTGCAGGGACACAACCAGCCCTGCTCAGCCTGCACTGGGAGCTCAGCATCATCAGCATCATCATCATCATCATCGTCATCATTGTGCTCCTCCTCTCATCTGACTCCTCTCATTGAACTGCTGAAGAGAAAATCATGGAATGGGTTGGGTGGGAAAGGAGCTTAAATCCCACCCAGTGCCACCCCTGCCATGGCAGGGACACCTCCCCCTGTCCCAGGCTGCTCCAGCCCCACTGTCCAGCCTGGCCTGGGACACTGCAGGGATGCAGGGGCAGCCCCAGCTGCTCTGGGAATCCCTTCCCAAAATCCCACCCCAGTCTCCCTCTCCCAGGAATTCCCTCCATTCCCAGCTCTCCTGGGATTGGATCCATCCCCACCCTGACTCTGCTCTAGGAAGGAATTTTGGGATCCAGGGGCTTCACTGGGAATCTCAGTACTCCAGGAAGGGTCTCCCTTCCCTTTTCCATCCCCAACTTCCATAAAGATCCCTCAGGATGGATTCTGAGTGTCCCAAATCCCAGAATCCCAGGATGGTTTGGGTGGGAAGGGACCTTCAATCCCATCCCATTCCAATCCCACCATCCCAGGCTGCTCCATCCCAGTGTCCAGCCTGGCCTGGGACACTGCAGGGATGCAGGGGCAGCCCCAGCTGCTCTGGCAGTTCCAGCCCAGGCAGGAATTCCTCATTGCCCAGATCCCATCCATGCCTGCCCTCTGGCACTGGGAGCCATTCCCTGGCTCCTGTCCCTGCAGGCCTTGTCCCCAGTCCCTCTGCAGCTCTCCTGGAGCCCCTGCAGGCCCTGGAATGTGCTGGAAGCTCTCCCTGGAGCCTTCTCCTCTCCAGGGGAACATTCCCACTTTTCCAGCCTCCCATCCCAGCAGAGCTGCTCCAGCCCTGCCCATCCTGCTGCTCCCAGGCCCCAGGAGGGAGGAGCAGCAGCTCTGGGACAGCTCTGGGCTGCACAAAACCCCCTTGGAGTTTAAGGGACCTTTTCCATCCAATATCCCAATATCCCAATATTCCAATTTCCACCCTTCTCCTGGGAGCTGGAGCTGCCTTCCCCCAGCTGAGGGACCAAGGCACAGAGCTCAGGAGCTGCCCCTGGAGCTGCAGGAATTTCTCTGCAGCTCCTGTGCACAACTGGAAGCCCAAAGTTTCCTGGGGGGATTGGTGAGCCTGGAGCCCCTGAGAGCCCTCCTGCTGCAGCCAAAGCCGCTGCAGTTCCCAGATCCATTCCTCTGCTGAGCTCTGCTCCTTGTGCCCATGGCTGTGCCATCCTGCAGGCATGGCTGCCACTCCTCTCAGTGGTTTGCCACCCTCCTGGGGCTGCCAGGCCTGCACCTGCCCTTGGAAGGGAAGATTCCTGGCATTTCTTGACCCCAAAATACAAATCCCTGCCTTCCTGGAGGCTCCATCCATTCTGCCTTTGGACACACTTTACAGGCCATTAATTATCTTTAATTCTCCATCTCTAATCAAGGAATGTTTAATCAAACTCCTCAATTTCCTCAGGTGAAATGTTGGGATTTTTCCTTAAAAAAAAAAAATTTCAAATTCAGATTTTCTTCCTGAAAATCCCCCAAGCTGTTCCCTTCCAGAGGTTTCTGTGGAATGCAGCTCTTGGCAATTCCACCTTCCCTCCTGGAGCAGTGTCCTGGACACAGGGATGGTGTCCAGAGGCTGATCCCAAACCCCCTGAGCTGCTGTGATTCAGGGAAAAGCTTCCTCTGATCCTAAATCCACTGGAATTTGTGTTGATGGGATTTCCCCCAGATTTTTCCATGGATCCTGCCCCAGAATTTGGGAATGAAGGGAGCAGAGGTCTGGGATTTATCACACACATTCCTTCTCCAGAATTTGGGAACAAAGGGATCAAATCCCTGAAATTCAGAGGATTTGCAGCCCCAGGTTTTCCATAATCCTGTGGGATCTCGGGATGAGGAAGAGGAGGAGAAAGAGAAAAGGGGGAAATTCCCCCCAAAAAAGTGGGGAAAAGTTGTGTGGTCCCATTTGGGATCAGACCCATTCCTGCCCCAGGATTTGGGAATGCAGGGAGTCAAACCTCTGACACTCAGGGATTTGCAGCTCCTGGTTATTCCCAGGTTTTTGAGAATCCCATGGGATCTCGGGATGAGGAAGAGGAAGAAAAAATGACACAAAAGGGGAAAATCTCCCCAAAAAAAGTGGGGGAAAAGTTGTGTGGCCCATTTGGGATCAGACCCATCCCATCCCCAGAATGTGGGATTGAAGGGAGCAGAAAAATGGGAATTCTCTTCCCACAGGGAGAAGCTGACAGTGACCACAATCCCTGAAACTCAGAGGATTTGCAGCCCCAGGTTTTTCATAATCCTGTGGGATCTCGGGGTGAAGAAGAGGAGGAAAAAAAGATACAAAAGGGGGAAATCTCCCCCCAAAAAAAGTGGGGGAAAAGTTGTGTGGCCCATTTGGGACTAAAATCCCATCAAACCCCAGCAAGAGACACAACCCCCTCCATCCTCAGGCCAGGGAAAATCCTGGCTGGAAAAATCCTGGCTGGAAAAATCCTGGCTGGAGAAATCCCTGCAGTCCAGCAGGGGGTGAAGGGTGGGACTGGTTCAAGGCAAGGCTCAGCTTTGTTAAAACCGGGATTACCAAGGGCCCTTGGTGTGTGCCCCAAGTTCCCTGGAGGAGAATTCCCTCCAGGAAATCCCCCAGGGCAATTCCAGCCTGGAATTTCATGGGAAGCTCCAAGGCTGCCTTGTCAAAATGGGAAAATGGGGCTGGAAATTAGGATTATTTCTGATTTTTGCTCTTGTGTCTTTCCTTTATTTTATTAATTTGGGATCCAAAAGAGCTTTTCCTGCAATTCCCAGCGGGAACTTTTACACAGAGCCCCTTTTTATTATAGAAAATCAAGATTTTGAATCCAAAATTCCAAATTTTGGTGAGGAACGCTGGCAATCCTTCCCAAAAAAAACTCCACCTTTCCTTGTCTTGGGAGCTGTGGAAAACATGGAATTTATCAATTCTGCAGCAGGAATTAAATCATAATGGGAAAATAACAATAACTATAGGGAAATGGATAGAATAATAATAATAATAGGAAAATAATAATGATAATAATAATAAGAAGAAGAAGAATAGGAATAATAATAGGAATAATAATAATAGAAATAATAATAATAATAGGAGGAATAATAAGAATAATACTAGGCTAATAATAATATCATAATGATGATAATATATACTATAATATAATAATAATAACTAATAATAATAATAATAATAATAATTTGATTTTTTTCTGCTGACAGGTACCCTCTGAGACGAGGCAGCTCCTTCACATTCCTGACTCCAGGCCCACACTGGGATTTCACCCTGGTGAGTGGAAGAGCTGGAAAATCAGGAATCCAGAGGGGAAGGAAAAGCAGGAAAATAGAGGTGAAAACTCTTCTGGAAAAGAAGGAAAATCAAGATTTTCCTTGAGATAATTCCTGAGTTTTCCAGGTTTCAGAATTCAGGGACATTCTGGACATTTTTCCTTGCTGAATTCTTGATTTTTTCTGATGGGTTTTAGCCCTGGCAAGGTGGGGAAATAAAAGGAAAGGTTTTTATTCCTTAAATAAAAAAAGGTTTTTATTCCTTAAAAAAAAAATATCTGGATTTTGTTGGCATGGAGAAGCTGCTCAGAGATTGGAATTTTTGGTTTTCCATCCTTTATTGCCAAGGCCTGGAGCAGGCAGGGAAGGAATTCCAGCTCATTCCCAGCTGATCCCACCCTCAATCCTAAAATAAATTCCCTTTCCAAACCCCAGCCCTGGAATTTTGGGGATGAGCTGATCTGGCACAACCAAACCCCCAAATTCTCCTAAATTCAAATTTTGCTGAATTTTAGAAACTTCCAGCTCAGTTCAACCCAGTTTTTAATGATTACAAAGCCTTAAAAATTCTTCTTTTAAATCTGAATATTCTGTGCTCTAACAACCCAAATCAAAAGGGATTTTTGCTGTTTGTTTTTCCCCCCAAATATTCCCATGCCAGTCCCAAAAATCCTCTTTTTATGGGATAATTATTGGCCAAAAGGCTGGAAATGAACCTGGCTTGGGAAGAAATTTAAAATCCTAAAGCAGAATTTTCCAGGGCTGCCAGAGTGGGAAGGATTTTTAGGGAATGCTCAGGGCTTGTTCTGGAAAATTCTGAGAACAAATGAAATCAGTTTGGCTGTGAGCATCCTCTGAGAGGAGGCAAAATTCATGGAATGCTTCCCTTCTCTTCACTTTATTCCATTTCACTTTAACTTTATTCCATTTCACTTTAACTTTATTCCATTTCACTTTCATTTTATTCCATTTCAGTTTCATTTATTCCATTTCTCTTCATTTATTCCATTTCACTTTCATTTTATTCCATTTCTCTTTCATTTTATTCCATTTCATTTCATTTTATTCCATTTCCCTTTCATTTTATTCCATTTCCCTTTCATTTATTCCATTTCATTTCATTTTATTCCATTTCAGTTTCATTTTTGAGGATTTCTTCCTGGGAATTGGGAGCTTTGTGAATTTAATGATCCTAAAACCTCATTAAAGTTTCTGAGGGGCAAAAAGCACCAAAAACCTTTTTGAGCCTCCCCAACCAAAATACCCTGGAGTGAGGCAAAAAAAGAGAATTAATTGGAATTATTTCCTAATTCAAATTGGAATTATTTTCTAATTCAATTCAAATTTTCTAATATTTCTAATCAAATGGAATTATTTCTAATTCTATTGAATATTTTCTAATCAATTGGAATTATTTCTATCTATTGGAATATTTCTAATTCAATGGAATTATTTCTATGAAATTCAAATTTCTAATTATTTTCTAATTCAAATTGGAATTATTTTCTAATTCTAATTCAAATTTCTAATTATTTTCTAATTCAAATTGGAATTATTTTCTAATTGAAATTGAAATGATTTCCTAATTCAAATTCAAATTTTCCAATTATTTTCTAATTCAAATGATTTTCTCATTCTAATTCAAACCCAATCATTGATTCCAAGGAATTCCTGGAGCTTCCTCAGAACCCCTGAAATTCCAGCCCCACCCTGAGGGGTTCTGCAATAAAATCCCCAAATATTTTCATTTTCCTTCCTGAACAAGATTCCTTTTGGAATTTCTGCTCTCCAAAGCTCCTGAATTGGGTCTGGGGGTTCATCCTTTGGCAAAAGGAATTTTCCCCACTGAATTTGGAGGCTGGGAAAAAAGGAATTTTCTACTTAAATAATTTTGGGAAAAGGAATTTTTCCACTGAATTTGGGGTCTGGGAGAAGGGGAAATTTTCCCCTTTAATAACTTTATTAAAAAGAATTTTTTCTTCACAATTTGGAGCTGGAAAAAGGGGAATTTTCTGCCTTCATAACTTTGAGAAAAGGAATTTTTTTCACACAATTTGGGGATGGGGAAGGGGAAGGGGATTTTCTACTTTAATAATTTTGGGAAAAGGAATTTTTCCCCCAGGATTTGGGGATGGGAGAAGGAAATTTTCCACTTGAATAAATTTGGGGAAAATGAAATTTTTTCCCACAATTTGGGGATGGGGGAAGGGGAATTTCCCACTTGAATAATTTGGGAAAAATGGATTTTTTTCCCACATTAT